>NW_011888994.1:2918232-2923405 GCF_000151845.1 Pteropus vampyrus | reverse complement strand
ATTGAAGAACTAATATAATTTTCCTCTAATTTCTTTGTAATAATGCTTTATTTTTTTAAGGACACTAAACAAGTTTGTTTATAAAAGATTGTTGCCCCAGAGTACCTTACTGATTTTTAACCAGATAGGTAGGCAGCAGAATTTTTATTGTGGCAGTTCTTGAGCTCCTAGAACTAACTAGGTACCTTAGTCCTTCCAACCCCAGAACTCTCTATTACCCTGATATAACTTTACATGTAAACCACAAAACTTCTGTGGCCTTTATCTAGGTTGTTTTCTGAGAAATATTTCAGAAGGTCTTGAGATCCTGGTTGCTGAAACTGTTGTTCCAGAAGAGACAAGAATGACATGAGTACCACTGGATGCATATAAAGCCTGGGATGACCTCTTCAGAAAAAAGAACAACTTCTTCTAGCCAAGTCATTCTTCTGAGATGGGTTTGTTATATAGAGTGAATCTAATATAAAGAGAATCCTACCCAAATATATGTTAAGGGAATGGGGAGATTCTCAGAATGAAATTTAAAGGCCTGAGATTGATTATAAGATAAGGATTGGAAAAATTGTACTTGTAGAAAAAAATAGTCACAGACTTTCTTAAGGTTCAGGAGAATTTTTAAAAAATTCTACCTTCAATGACCTCAATATTATTCGGGCTTCTAATTTTCAGCCCTATCCTTTTATGTCCTTAAGTTCAGGCCTCTCATTAATCCCCAGGTAGTGTCAGCATGTTTTTAGAGTTTTATTAAAGACAGGATTGTTCCCTAGAGGGCAGACAGAGGAGCAGCCTCCTTAAAATGTTTTAGGCCAGTGGTTCTCAAGGGTAGCTACACATTAGACTAAATTGGGGAGGTTTTTTTTTTTCAAAGTGCTGATTCCTGAGCCTTAGACCAATATGGGGACACATATCCAGT
Organism: Pteropus vampyrus; assembly: GCF_000151845.1. Taxonomy (NCBI): domain Eukaryota; kingdom Metazoa; phylum Chordata; class Mammalia; order Chiroptera; family Pteropodidae; genus Pteropus; species Pteropus vampyrus. The sequence continues at coordinate 2,922,492 of NW_011888994.1, read as the reverse complement.
CTTGCCCTATTAAAGTTTACATTTAAGTGAAATTAAAAAAAGATAGAAATGAAAGCAGCTGCTCTGCATAAATCTAAACATGAACAGAAGCAGAGTTACTAATAGCAGAAAGGTGAATTTAAGAAGATGGGAAAAAGTAGATACTTATCTATGGGTTTCCCAGTCTGGCAGAGACTCAATTTTATAAACTCTGACACTGGGACTTGGAATTTGAGTGTGGCAGATTTTTGAGTGTGTATTTGTGATTTTCTCCACAAACGGTGCTCATTTTCATAAACAAATGAGTTAACTGTTGATTACCCAAGTTTGGCCCCTTAATTCTCAAACCTTTACTTTTCACTAAGCTTTCCTTGAGCTCTGAGTGGCTGGAGAATTACTAGTGGCTGACAATTCTGAGCTACCAACTAAAACTTAATCAAGAGTTTAGCCTCAGCCAAGACTAGCATTTTGAGAGTTATACTTCTATACCAACACTAATTAAAATTTTATCTTTCTAAATCAGAATCACAAAAAATTATAATTAAAGGGCCTTTTGAGGTTACCCAACCTAAATTCCTTATTTTCAAGATATAAAAACGTCTTTGGAGCATTTTAGTTTTGACAAACAAACAAACAAACAAACAAGATAGCTACAATACTTTAATATCTTCTTTTCTATCCCTATTACTTTATCCTCTCATATTCCGAATTGATGGGGTATAAAAACTCCAACAATTCTCAGCCTGTACCATATGGGAATTCTTCCTATTTCTAGTTATCTATATAGAATTTTTCTCCCACTGTGTCTACCTAAAAGAGGCAAATCATAGCCAGTGGTCCTACCAACTGTCTCTAAGTTGTTTCTGGGAGTTTCCATTTCCTACTGTAAAAAATGGAGGATGTGGAACAGTTAGGAATATGTGGAGAGAGGAGAGAAACAGTTGTCGAAACACCTCTCAAGACTGTGCCCATTGGTCAGTCTTTAAGTTTATGAAGTGACTTTCTAGATGGTCCTGGCTTCCTGAGATAAAACACAGCAAAGTTTTTCTGAATACAGCTTTATTTGCCTTGTAATAAAGGTGAGATTCCTCTCAGATTCTGGTATTAAGTTGTCTGTCAGTGCAATTTCTCAGTGTTTTTGTCAGTCTTTATGACTTTTGATATTTTCCTGTGTCAGTAAGGAAAAAACTAGAGATAAAAGAAATTGCCACCTGCATTTCTTTGCCATATGGATTTCCCCAATATGGCTGCTTACTTCATGCCCACAGGAGAATCTCTAGAGCATGCTTTCCTGACAGAAACTGTGAGATAATAAGTGTGTATTGTGTTAAGTTTTGTTTGTGGTAACTTTTTATGTAGCAATAGAAAACTAATACAGATTTTGGAAGTAGGAAGCTTCTGCAACAAATATTTAACAGACTGAAAGAATTTTGAGGAGCATCATATAAAAGCCTAAATTATCTTGAACAGGCTATTAGTAAAAATCTGGACATCAAGGACATTGCTGGTAAAGACTCAGAGGGAAATAAGAAACATGTTATTGAGAACTGGGGGAAAGAGAATTCTTGTTAAGTATGGTAGAAAACTTTGTGAAATTGTCTTTCGTATTTATGTAGAAAGCCAAACTTGATAGAGCTAAGATTTTTAAGCAAAGTATTAAGATGCCACTGGGTTTCTTCTTATGGCTTATAGTGAAATGAAGAGGAGAGAGATAAATTGAGAAAATAATTGTTAAACAAAAAGGAACCAGGACTAGACGAATCTGAAAATTCTCAATATCTTCAAATGGAAAAAGATGGTAAAATTAAGATAGTGTGGCACAGAAGAAAACTGAGCTATTTTTTTCACCACACAGTGAAGATATATTGGAAGACAACTATCTCTGGAGAAAGCCAATAGCTTCTAAATAAGCAAGGCAGTCCCTTGGCTGTGCTCCTAGAATGCCCCGTTCATATCTTCTTTCTGACACATTTTATTATTACTTTTTGTTCCTGGCATGCCAAGAAGGTCATGAGTTTCTTGAGGGCAAGGACTATGTCTTCTTCAAGTTTATACCACTGGCACTAACCACAGTGTTTGTCACATAATAGATGTTCAATAATGTGTTTTGAATGAATGGCTAAAAGGTTCTTTTAGTTCAATATATCTCCTATCCACAAAGATAGCTCTAATCCATAAGAATTCCCATTACAGAGGTTTCTAGTAGAAATTCCTAGCAGTGTTTCCAAGCTAGCACTCTCAGATATGACTGTGATAATTTTGATGAGAAAGTGTTGAAAGCAACAGCTGCTAAAAATGTGTGTATTCTACAAGGCACTACTGCCGTTACTGCAACCTGTTCACACTGTGATTCTCTCTAGTTCTGGAATAGTCCTCCTGCCCTGGATCCATGTACATTGCAGCTCAGTTGCACTCTACGTTCACCCTTGATTGGACATCTAATGATAGAGCTGTTTTAGTTTGGATATGGTATCACACAGAATTCCAAAGAATTTCCTAGACGTTTGATAAATTGCATAAGAATAATAAGGTTGCTTAACTTCATATCATGTCACATGACATTAGTTGCCGTTCTCAGATTGTACATCTATCAGCCATCTTGGAATCTTTATTAAAAATTCCCAGGAGCAGTTAGGGAAAACGCCCTGGATATAATTTTCAAATTTACACTCCCAATATCCATATGGGTTTTGTCTAAAACGTGGCAATTCTAGATGGAGAATATTTCCCTTATGTTGGAGTTCTAACTCCAGGAACACAATAATGAGCTGCTGAGCTGAGAGGAAATTTAGAACCTGGTTGGTTATGAGAAGTCCAACTGTTACTTCGACATCCCCTCATATGTATCCTGATTTCTGGCCAGTTAGCACAGCTCTCTAGAGTCACATGATAAAGAGAAGCTTGATGTTCATGAAAATCAACTAACTGTGCTTTATTCTGCTGAGAATACAATTTTCCTACACAGACACAGTGCAAATGCGCATAACCTTATCTCAGGGGGAGTGAAACTGGAGATGCAGTAGATTTGTGCAAATCCAAGTTACAATGCTTATGGAGTAAGATCAGCAAGGTGTGCAGGGATTGCCTTTTCTGGGCTGAGTGATTGATGTGTTTATATGCCTCCGTTGGGTGGGACTTCTTTTTCCATTGTTTCATGCTCCCAAGCAAAAGAATGTTTATTTGTGTAACAATTCTGATATTTTTTCTGCCGGGCTCCTCACTCACTTCTCCCAGAGAAGGGAAAAGCATTTTCTGATCACCCTATTTAAATTGCACCCTTCTGTAAATGTCTAGCCACGGTGCTGTACACCTGAGACTAATGTAAAATGAAATGTCAAACTGTGATTGAAGAATTAAAAAAATGTTTTAAATAAATAAATAAATAAATCGCGACCTTCAGTCTCTCTCAGCCTCCTATTTATTGCTTTCATAACACTCATCCTAATTTGCATATATATTGTTTATATATCTGTTTATCCTATCTCTCCCATTAGAATATAAGGAACTTGGTTGTTGAGTATATTTTTTTCTTAGCATTGTTTCTTTGGCATCTAAAACAATGGCTGCTATCTCTCCATAAATAAATGCAATCTAAAACAACACGATGGCTGTAAGGTTTGTAGTTGGCAAGGGTGAAGGAGATTGCCTTCAGATAGGTGTGAATCAGGGGTAAGATTTCAGTATTCGAAAACGGGGAGTAGCTCTGAGGTAAATGGAGTGGCCTGGGCAAGAGTGTGCAAGTGGCTAAGCACACTGTGTTTTCAGGGAAAGCATGGTCTCCAGAGGAATCCTGGGAGTGGTTCTGAGGAGGAAAGAGACAGTTCCAAAGACTGGTCTGGCCGCAGTGGACAGGATGAGTTAGAGTACGGGTGAAAGCCTAAGGCTGAATGTGGGAGAGGCCCGGGTGCGGGGGTGGGGGTGGGGGGTGGCAGCAAAACCAGCTGTGGGAAGGGCTAAACAGCTTGTCCTGGCCCACCCTCCTCACTGTGTGATGGGGAGGAGGGAATGAAGTCAGAAACATTCTATCTGAGACACGTAGCCAGTGTGTACGGCAGAGGAGTTGGCTTAGTGTCTGAGTTCCACAGGGAGAAGAATCTCAGACAGCAGGCTATTTTAAAATGATTTACTTTGTTTTGAGCAAATATTATTTTTATCTTCTGCTAAGTTACCTCAGGTACTAGATTCAGGGAGGAGAATGTTTCTGAGAAGGAGGTCTAGACACCTTTATTCTCTCTATTCTCTGAGCCTAGTAGTGGGAATGTTTTTCCAAAAATAACCTGC
>NW_011888994.1:2916998-2917552 GCF_000151845.1 Pteropus vampyrus | reverse complement strand
AATGATATTAATGAACTTCTGGGCATATGCATCAAATTATAATGATGGTATAATAAGGCTCAGGTGAGTTGAAGGTTGTCTGGGGTCTTCATTGCGCAGGTGTGAGTGACTGGCTTAAACTGGTACCTAATTCTCTGCCTACTTGTTTCTTTGTGGGAGTTAAAAAATGCCTTTTGGCTTGCTTAATTGTGGGCGGATTAGGGCAGACCCCTTCTAGGATAGGATGACCTCAGTGTCTTTGCAGGCAGACCTGAAACCCCCTCTCTAACTTTCCTGCCTAACTCTTTTCTAAGAGTCATGAACCCCCTTATTATTAGTATGGATGTTGAGGGATGGGAGGTCTCTTCTTTCGTATCTGCTTCCTGCTGAGAATGGCTGTAGTCCCTGCCTACAGGGCTTTCATGGAGCTCTTTCCCTTTCTGCCTCAGTCAGGATGAGGTCTTGGGTTTCCTGCTGAAGTGCCACCTCAGTTCCTAGACAAGGAAAAGATACAAACTCGTTATTTAAATCATATATCTATTAATTTCTATTATTGATTTACCTATTAAGTGAGT
>NW_011888994.1:2915337-2916948 GCF_000151845.1 Pteropus vampyrus | reverse complement strand
TGCCACCTCAGTTCCTAGACAAGGAAAAGATACAAACTCGTTATTTAAATCATATATCTATTAATTTCTATTATTGATTTACCTATTAAGTGAGTAAAGGGAAACAGGCTTGGTAAATACGTTTCTTAAAGAGTAAAAAGAAAGACCTTTGGCTTAAAGTCTCCTCCCCCCTCAGACTCTAAGGGCCCTGTCTGACTTAACACCATTTCTGCTTAACAATGGGCTGATGACCCTCATCAATAGCCAGAGGATCTGAGTGCCAGGGCAATTATCAAGATTTGAGAGAGAGGGCCTTTTTCCAAAGAAAGGAGGGAAGAAAACTTAACTAGGTTACTAAAAAGATTAAGTCTGCAAGAGATGTCCCATTTCATTTCCTGCTAAAAGATTAAGAATTTTACAACTGATGTCCCATCTCAATACCATTGGCTCCATTTCCCATCTTCCGTTGGAATAGCCCTGCAACAAATTCTGGTACCAACTACTTGGAGTTAGGCCAAACTTCACAGGGTAAGGACACAGTCTTCTGCAAGACTGCCCTTGCTTCAGACACTAATTGTTAGTTCAGGGGTCTGCAGGCAACCTTTATTTCTAACCAGCTGGCTACAAATTCAGGGGATCCTATACCCCTTCAGGCTTGATAGTTTGATAGAATGACTCACAGAATTACAGAAAGTACACTACTTATGATTATTTTTTATTACAACAGAAGGATATGAATCAGAACCAATCAAAGGGAGAGACTCATAGGGTGACATCTGAGAGGATTCTAAATGTGAAACTTCTGGTCATCTTCTCCCTGTGGACACTTGGACAGTGAAATATGACAATATACACAGGGTATTACTAACCAGGGAAGCTCACTCGAGCCTTTAGCATTCATAGGTTTTACTGGAGCTTAATCACACATACTGCTCACATGGCTGACCTTTAGCCTCCAGCCCCTTCCAGAGGTTCTGGATAATTTCTTTAGTCTCTGGTTCCTCTGGTAAATCACATTGTTCGACCAACTCTCAGGCTGATAAAGACACTACTATGAGGCAGGACATTCCAGAGCCTGTGAATTACATCCTAGGAGCGGAGGGGAAAATACAGACCTCTCTTTGGGAAAGTTAATTCTTCACTATGGAGGCCCCGAACCCCTGGTAGATATAACTTCCCTCTATTCCCAAGACTGCAGAGCCTAAGAGGTGACACAGTCCCAGGTTGGGGCCATCCCTGACTGAAGCAGATAAACAACATTACAGTCCACACTGGAGCAAGCAGGGATTCCACTCATGAAAGTTCTCCCCTCTGCCTTGGATCCTGACAGGACAGATGCAGAGTCCCTGGAGCTGTCTGTCACTACCGCCCCAGAACAGGCAATGGCGTTTCTGGAAGGTCCGGCTGAGAGCACATCTTGCCAAACCCCTGCCTGCTAATCTTGTTTCCTTGCTTTCTCCTTTATACCTTCAGGCTTGTTTCTAAAATGACAGTTACACATTCTCCAGACCAAGGCTTGATTGTGTTGCAGGATGAATGAAAACTGAGCTTTACTGATTCAACAAGTACTTTTTGAGAGCCCACTCTGTGCACATATTGAGTTAAGTGCTGGAGAAATTCTACGTAAGAAAT
>NW_011888994.1:2909921-2914685 GCF_000151845.1 Pteropus vampyrus | reverse complement strand
GTTTCAGAAGGATAACTATAGATAAAAGAAATACGTCCACTGCCTTAAAATGCTATTATTGGTACCATAAATGGCACCTATTTTATTTAATAAGTCTCCTCATCGAAAACCACTTTCTTGGTTGGCTTATTTATTTTATTATCATCTGACGTGTGTTTTATTTAACCAACAAAAATGTAAGCTCAGTATGCTCACTATAACCAGGAACCTTCTATAACCCTATTTCTTAACTTTTAAAAAGGGATAGATAACCATTAAGTGTTTAGAAAACATTTCTCGAATGTGAGATTTTTCATTGCAATGAAAATGGAGGTGAGAAAGAAGAAAACCAGGTGGCATTAGACCATTTCACACTTCCTTTCTCCTCTTTTCATAATCAACTAATAATCTCACTTCTCATTTCATTAAGGAAATAGAAGAATCCAGAGCACAACTTCATGTCTTCCCCCCAAGCTAGCCAATTGTACTGCATCTGTACCCATGTCATGGCCTTTCTTTCTGTTTAATGGATGAACCCTCCCTGCTTATCTCAAGGCCAGCTTCTCCACGTACTGGGCTCTACCTTTGCTAACCCAAGGACTTCATAATGTTAGGTTCTCTCCTCTGCGTTATCAAGTTCTGTCTCTCTGATGGATCATGCCAGTCAGTATACGTATATATTCCACACTATCATCTATATTGTCTCATACCCCTGAGAAAATGTCTGTTGCTTGACAGTTTTTAATTCACTGTTACTGGAAGGTAAGAAAATATAGCTTTTCCTGTATTTTCTCACTGATTTCTCTGCTATGCCCTTCTCCCTCTCCCAGGATTCTTTAAAGATTACACACACACACACACACACACACACACACACATTAATTCTGACTTCTGAATCTTCATTACATATAATGGGAAAACAGAGAAAATATTAAGATAATGAAAATCGCCTTTTAAATCAAACATGCAGAGATGAAACTTTGTTAACAACCTAGTGTATTAACTTTATATATGTACATTTACAAAATTGTACCAATGTGGTGTATTCACTTTTATTAACTGTATTTTTTCCCTTAAGAGAAAGAGTATTTCCAGATCATTAATAGTTTTAGTGGTTGCATTTGTATAGAAATTGCCATGATTCTACTACCAGCAGACATTTATATTTTCTCCCATTTTTGATGTAATAGAAAGTATACAGTTAAACAGTTTTGTATATTTATGCACATTTATGATTATTTCTTATGAATTAAAATTATAGGAATAGAATTAATAGGACAAGCACAGGTTCTTCCCTTCCTCCCCCACAGTGGTAGCAAAGCTCATAATCCAAAGTGCATATTCTTTCTACCGAGTTGGGCCTTGTGTCTTTAATCAGAAGCCTTCATGTGTTCCAAAGCATTCCTTAGCTGTTCACTTTGGCGATGGCCATCATAACTTTTCTTAAAAAGCTAATTCTCTAAATTACAAAAATGATCATGCTGACTGTTACTATCATATAATACAGTGATGGGTAAAGAAAAAAGTCAATTACCTCTGCTTTCCTGCTCCCTCTCTCATCCTCCCCACTCTTCTGCCAAGTTCACCCTCCAGGTCCCAGTGGGGTGTCACTCTCCTACGGTCACTAGTGGGACATGTCCGTACATGCCTCACAATAGAGGCTTTTACATAGGTTTTTTATATAAGCTTTTTATAGGTTTTATTTATTTTTTTGCTCTTATAGAAAATGGAATCTTACTATAAGCAATATTTTTCAACTTCTTTTCCCTGATGTATCATAAACATCTTTCCAGGCCAATGCACATAGTTCTAATATGTTCTTTCTAATAGCTGCCTAATAATCATGATTTTCTAGATTAGTTGTTGTTAGCTCAGCAATTTAATTGTGACTCAGCTGGATGGTTCCTCTAGTCTTGGTTAGACTCTATCACGTATTTGAGGTCCAATGTGATCAGCTGCAGGCCAACTTTGCTAATCTTAGCTGGGATCTCTCACATAATCCAGGGCCTCAGTGGGACTGGGCTGACTTGGTTCTGGTCCCTGTGGTCTCTCATCTTCCAAGAGGCCAGCCTGGGCTTATTCACATGGTAAAAAGAGAGGTCTCAGAGAGCAGGCAGGATAGTGCAAGGTCTTGTGTGGTATAGGCTCAGAACTTTAACATGTCATTTCTGACATATACTATTGACCAAAGCAAATCATAAGGCCAGCCCAGATTCATGGAGTGAGGAAATAGAGTCTACCTCTTCATGGAATAGCTACCGAGTTGCAAAGAGCATGGATTCAGGGAAGCACATGCAATTTGTGCTCATTTTTGTAAAGTACCACATTTATGGACATTCCATTATTTAGCCCACCGGTCTACTATTGATGGGTATTCAAGTTATGAGTATTAATCTTTTTAAAAGTTTTAGTAAATATTGCAAAATTAGCATCCAAAAAAGTTGAACTAGTTTACGTGTTAATGAGCAGTATATGAGAGTGTGTTTCACCAAACTCTCATTAATCTACAAAGGACCCTTCTCCCCGCAAATCCCATCATTTTGTTATACAAATATGTTATATCTTAGTTATTCGATTTTTAATTTTGTTAGTAATTTGTGAAGTTGAATTTATTTTTCAAATGCTTATTAGCCATTTTATTGTTTCTTATATGAATTGCTTCTTCTATTGAGGTGTTTTCTTATTTATTTATAAATGCTCTTGATTTTTTGGGACACAAACCAGGTCTTTTATAAAAGAACAAGAATTACATTATTCTAGAGGCTACCAGCCCAAATTTGTTTGTTATTCGGGGTAAGCAGAAGCTGAGTCCTTCTTACATAATATCTTGGTTTCTAGAGTAAAATTATGCTCAGGTCATACTGAGGACAATTCTGGCAGAACTCTGCTATACATACTCCTTTCCTAGAAAACTTTTATTACCTCTCACGAATATCATTAGGATCAATTTTCTTATTTTTTGTTTCTATAAAGCAGAAACCTATACATTTTTTAAAAACAATGGAGAAGTTTAAAAATGCTAAGAAGAAGAACAAAGACACTTCATCCTTTCATGACATCTTAGGGAGGTAGATTCAATTCAGTTAACTTATCAAGAATCACTTATGGACACAGTGCTAAGTCCTGCTGCTGGTGGTGGTGAAATTCATATTTCAATATGAATCAAAGTTCTGGCCAACATAAGTTTAGAGCCTAGTAGTACAGCTTATGTGTTGTTAAGTAGCTATATGGACCCTGAGAACCCACAGGTCCACCAGGCATTATCTGTGGATTGAGTAAACATCAACAACAGCGGTAATTATAGCTAAATATTGAGTGCTGTCATTGTATCAGGCGTTGTGATAATTTTTTTATACATATTCATCTTTCTAGGTTAAAAATACACGTGGATATATTATATTTAGTAAAAAAATTTATTTAAAAGTGTTACTGTATTCATAATACTGTTTTATTTTCATCAGTGGATATTGAAAATCTATTAGTATGTGCAAAAGTTTGGGCTTTATTTATTTAAAAAATTTTTTTAAATTATAGTGATATTGGTTAACAAAATCTGATAAATTTCAAGTGTACAATTCAACAGTAAGTCATATATATTTTGTATTGTGTGTTCAGTGAAAAGTTTGGGATTTAAAAAAGAGGTTCCTATGTTTTAGAATGTTGGGACCCACCCACCAATAGGTGGGACTTAGGACAGAACATCCCTTACTCAGGACTGACAGAAGTTTAAAAGTGTGTATGTGTGTGTGTGTGGCGGGGAGTGGCGCGGGGGGGGAGGGGTGTTGTGAGTTGTGGTCAGTCGCAGGATAAGATTCAGGAATTCAATTATTTAACATTAATCTTAATCTCAGTTTCTGGCCTGTAACCTGAACCTTATCTCATGGTCCTTATTTTTTTATGCTCATTGTGAGTTCCCAGGCCTGGTAGGAGGGACAAGCTTCCTGCTGGGGAACCACTCACAAGGTCTTCCCTGGAGACTGCTTGCGAGGTGATGGTGGCTCACTCAGTTCCTGTGGGCAATTCTGGACATTAATTAGGGCTGGGAGGGCTGGGGGGAGTTAAGAGCCAAATTAGAAGTGAGTGTGAGGAAGAAGTTACACATCTGGGCATCTACTAACCACTGATTCACCGTGGGAAGAAAAGCTTGGCCATCAACATTGGCCCCTTCTCTTCTCTCTTCCCTCTTTGCTCACTACAAGCCTTGAACTCTACACCAACAGGAGACCAACCAAAGAGTCTCAGGCCTAGGAACTCCTAATCCTTTAGTCCTGCACATTTCCTCCCCTGGCGGAATTTATAAAAAGGACACATTACATTGTTCTACATAGTGAAAGACAAGAGGGGAACAGTGTATATTTTTATTTGTCATCATTATCATACTCTCAAAATATTGTAAGAGTTACTTGTTGAAGACATGATAAATATGACTTTTGAAAAATATCTTTTATTAACTATTGAAAGTGTAAAAGACATTTCCCCCCTCCTTTATGGGTTTTCAAGTGCTTCTGAAGTTGAGAAAACACTGAATAAATCTGAAAGTAAGTTGAGTGTTGTCAGAAGATATTGTTGTCATTTCAAATGGAGATATTGTATTGTGATTTAAAGTGAATCTGTTGGAATCGTCTTATTTTTTTCAAATTCACTTTTACAATGAAGAATGCCTTTAGCTATGATGCCAAATGTGGAAGAGTCTGCACAGTCCTTTTTATGTTGACAGAATATATTAGACCTAAATCAGCAGTGCTACATTTAGCTGTTTAGCAATCACAAGGTGGGTGAGTCAGC
>NW_011888994.1:2893015-2908476 GCF_000151845.1 Pteropus vampyrus | reverse complement strand
ACAAGCAACTTACATTTTAGTAGGCAACAATAGGGAATAAGAAAAGACTCCGTTTTTCTATCAAACCATTCTGTACTTGTGCTGGGTGACACTTGCTGATTGATGACCTCCTGCTGGTGTGAACAATTCAATAGGAGGACCAACACAGACGTGTACAAACAATGTGGGGAACGAGGCGTCCATTCTCTTTTTGAAGCAATGCAGTTTTTGGGTTAGATTTATGATGTTTTTTCTTGGTAACAGTGGCTCCTATGAGGTTTCTAAGAAGATAGAGAACGAATGTTCGTTAGGCCTTGAAAGTCAATTGCTCAGAAATTCCAAAACATATGCTGGTCAATGGGTTTGCTGTCAAAACAGAAAAGATCGATAGAGAAGAGGACATTTCTTTAGAGAGCAGCATGCAATCCTGTGCCTTTGAGTGCCCTTAAAAGAGACCAATTTGCAAGGCTGGTATTTACTCTTTCATCTGACTTAGCTGCAGCATTTACATACTAATGTTTTCAGTTTAACTTGGGAATGTTATTTTAAATCCTATACATGCTGCATATAAAAGTGTTCAAATGAATTATCTTATGTGTTTACTGTTTTTCAGTGTTTGTTTATGTGCCTATTTGAAACTACTGTTTGCCAATCAGTGCCTTCGTTCTAAAATACTGTCAGCAGGGTTCCTTAACAGGGAATATGTGTTCCTCTGGGGCCTCTAGTAACAAAAGCCCATATTTTGAGATTCTACCAAATTCCATACTAACTCAAACTATTTCTTTAAGTAAGTATTCAGGTTAGCAGTTTTTAGTTCTCGTGATTTGGTTTCCTGGTCTTAGAAATAGCTCATGACCCTTGGCAAGCCCAACGGGGTATGCAATACATGTGAAAGTCATCTGTCATTTGTGTAGGAGCAGAAACGACATTGAATCTAGCTGATCTGGTGACTTGAGATGCAGTGGGTGAACATTTTGCAATTTACTCGGATGTACAAACCAAGACAGTTTTATTTTCTACAACAACTTAATTTCTAACTTCATGAGATTTATTGGAAAATGATTGAAAATTTCTCTTTTCTCCTCAGAATTTCACTTTTGCTGACACAATATTAGTCTTCCCACAGTCATCTGCTTGGTTTTTTTTATACATTTGTCACCCTACAAGAGATTCAGGAACTGTTTTAATAAGGCACATAACCAGGACATATGTGAATTCAACTAAATATTTTTAAAACCGGGTTTCTCAAACTGCAGGGCTGTTGCAGAAAAACACATTTAAATTATAATAAGAACTTTAGGCAATCCCGCAGAGGTCACTTTTCTACAAGTGATTCATTTGCATATATTTAGTGATTTACCCCTGAATATCTTTAGTTTCATAAATTAGATATGAGTTTCTATTAATAGTAACAATAAAGTAGCACCTTAAAATAGCTCTACTAAAAGCATACTCTGTTGGCAATTTTTAAAAAACAAACCAACCAACATAATAACAAGTTGTTCCCTGGCGGCTCTTTCTTTCTGAGCTATTGTTCCAGTTCTCTGCTTCCTTTCCCAATATAATTTCTCAAATGAATAATTTCTTCTGCTTCTATTTCTATTCCATTAGCTCCTAAACTGATTTTAATTCATCTTCCATTCCTACCATTCGCTGAAACTGTTCTCGTCAAATGCACTAGAACCTCCTTGCTGCAAATCCAATGGTCACCTCTCTATTATCCTAACATCTCAGCAGACCAGTACCCGCTATGTGATACAGTCCCCTCTCTTGGCTTTTTTGGCTTCCCCCTGCCTTATGGTCACTCCTTCTAGGTCCCCTTTGCTGCTCTCTTTCCCTTCCCTGCTCACCTTCATGTTGGAGTGCCTGAGTCTGACCCAAGCTCTCATTGCTTTGCTAACTCTATTTTCTCCCTAGAAAAATCTATTTCACGATGTCCCTTGGTTTTAAATACCATCTACATCAACGACACCTCAAGTTTTATCTCTCCATTAAGCTTCAAACCCATTTACCTCACTTCTTCTATGACATCTTTACTTGAATTTCTAATGGGTATCGTAAACTCAGCATGGCTAAAGCACAAATCTTGGTTTCACTTCCAACCTGTTTCTATTCAGTCTTACCTATATTTCAAGAACTCACATCAAGATGTACTCAGTTGCTTAAGCCATATATCAAGAAGTCATTCTTGGTTCTGCTGCCTTTTCTTTGCTTTCCCCCTCATTTAATCCATGAGTAAATCCTGTTTATTGAACTGACAAATATATCTCATATTTCTCTTTATTTCCACTTTTTCCATCCTAGTCTAAACCAACATCATTTTTGCCCAGATTATTTCAACATTTCAACAACCTACTAAATGTTCTTTTTCCCCTCCCCTTTTGCCTCCTCTCTTCTCTCTTTATCTTTCTACACTGAAACCGAGTAATGTTTCTTTTTTTTTTTAAGTAAATCAAACCATGTCACTGACCTATTTAAAACTCTCCAGTATCTTTTCTTTATACTCATTATAAATCCCTAATACAACTCACTCAATCTGGCTTTTATAAGGCTCCACATGACATGTCTAGGAATCTTCTTGTACCTACCTCTGTTTTAGTCACTAATGTGTTTGTTCTGCTTATCCTATTCCTGTTTCTGGAACAGATAAGGCTTTTCCCCATTTTAAGGCTTTTGTCTTTGTTTTCCCCATTCCTGGAGTGCTTTCTCCTCATATCTTAACATGACTTGCGTTTTCTTTTCATTTGGGTTTCAGCTCAGATATCATCTCAGAGAAGTTTTCCCCTGACTACTCAATGAAAGTATTCTCCACTTTCTATCATATCACCCTGTTTTATTTTCCTCTGAACGTTTATAATATCTCGTTTACCTTGTCCATTTATTCGCTAGAATATTAATTCCATGCGGGTAGATTTTTTAATTTATTTTGTTCATGGCTATAACCTTAAGACTTAGAGCATACCTGGTAAATAGATATATGTTTAATGATTGGATTTATTTGTTTATTTCTGTATTTTTATGACTCTCTCTGCACCCTAAGGATATAAACTTCATGGTTGGAGAGACTTTGCCTGTTTTGTTCATTGCTGTGTATGTAATGTCTAGAAAAGTATCTGACCCATAATATTCTCTCAATAAATATTTATTTAAATAAACAATATGAATAAAATAGTATGCTTAATACACACAGTATCTTTGAAAAAAGAAAAGTATGTCTACTTCCATTCAGGAAAGATGGTTCAGCATCACTTCTCTTGACTTTTTCAAGAAAAAACTCTTCTTGCTGAGGAAATGTTTTATTTTTATCAGTTTCTCACAAATGTGATAGACTCAGAACAGCAAGTCGTGCCTGCCCACTTCTACAGGCAGCTGTCTTATTTAGGACAAGGAACGTGGACACTTATGAAGTGGACATTACTGTGGGATGCATGGTAGGAATGACAAGGCTATAAGCTTTGAAGTATCTCAGGCACATTTTATCCATGGAGCCTAGAAGTGCTTTCTACCTAGTCACTCACACATATTCACTGAATTGAAATTTCAGAATATTGAGGGAAAAGAATTCTAAATCTTTCAGAGAGAATAAAATGGTCATAAAAAAAATGATTCAAAATGGCATTGCACTCCTTAACAGCAACACTGAATGTTAGGAAATAGTGGAATGATATCTTAAAAATACTGAAGAAAATCCGAGGAGGAGCAACTGAATGCCCTCCACTCTCCTTCTCATTAAAAAACAAACAAACCACCTCCCACTCCCAAAAAAACCCAAAACAATGACAATATGATACTGGCAGTACTGAGGGAATTTCAACCTATAATTTTATATTCAGTCAAAATATCAATCAAATGTGAGGATAGAATAAAGATATTTTCAGACACGCAAAAACTGACTAAAAAAATCCCAAGCATCATTTATTATGGAGGTCTTGGAGCATGTGTTTTAGCAAGAAGAAGGAATAAACCAAGAAATGAAGATATATGAGATACAAGATGCAATATAGTCAACACGATGAGTGAAGCTAAAAAGTCCTAGAATAACATTTGTGCACCAGGACCAAAGAGCAATCAATTCACAGGGTGCAAAGGATAGAGGTCAAGGGACAGAAAAATCTTTAGAGAAAAAAGAAAAAAAAATTGTTACTCCACGTGTTTGATGCATTTGAGGAACATTATTAATAAATATTTTTAAAAATCTGTTGAAGAACTCCACAGAAATAAGAAATTGATATAAAACACATGAAAAATGAGGCAATTATTAACTAAAAAAAAGTTGTACCAGAAAGGAATTGTCATTGTCATATTCATTTTGGTTGGACGGTGACATATTTACATGGTCGTGACCATATATATATTGTCCACATTGTGACATAGCTCTGTTAGGAAGGTGAGAATGGTGATGTGCTACCATAAAAAGAAGCAAATAGTTAATATCTAGTATCGATCAATCAAGGGTGTAAGCATATTATTTAGAAGTTGCTAAAATGGAGTTGGATTGGAAGGGGAGGATAGGGCACAGTATTGCTGTTTTTCGACAGGAGAAAAGAGTGAAACAAACCTTTGTAACGCTATTGACTCTTTACATATGTGCAGATAGTACTTTTATTAAAAACTTTGATTTTGACAAGTAATAATAACAATGATATCAATAATATTTATGTTTCAATATTAAAAATTCCAGTGGGGTGGGGAATAATAAGGTAAAAAATCCTTGATGATACAAACATAGAGAATCAATAATTTAGACCTGTTGGATTTGATATCTTGTTTCATAAATGCAAGTTTCCATTAAAGATCTCTGTGTGAGCAATGTAGAACTTGTGTTTTTCCAAAGAAGTCATTGAGCTTTCCCGGGATCACTCTTATCAGCTTTTCATCTCCATACCTCAGACTAAACCATCCTTCTGTCAGATTTTCTGAAGCTGTTCTGTTTTGCCTCATACAGTCAAAAAAGGCCAATTGACTTCTGGAGATTAGCAAAGAATTGGAAACTGAAGTTATTATTAGGCGCTTGCTATTTCTATCCCATTTATTTCTCCATAGATTTGAGGTATTAACCCATCAGCGAATAGTAACAAATTCATGATACATTCAAACATAATACTGATAATAGCTACCACGTATACTAGACTAATCATACACTGGGTATGGTTTGAAGCACTTTGCATATATTATTTCATGTAATCCCTACAAATAGGAGTTAGGTGCAATGAGTAACATGGTTTCCTTTTTTATGGTTGAGGAAAACTTGAGGCACGGAGAAATTAAGCAATAAATGGCAGAACCAGGATTTTTATACCTTGGCAATTTAGCTCCAGAGTCTGTATATTCTAATACACAATAAATTATATTAATTGGAAGTATATGTAGTTCCAATATCATAGGTCATACATTGTTCTGGTTAACATATTTGATAATGATGCTTTAGAGATTATAGATGGCCTAGGGGGAGAAAATCATAAATTTTAAAAACTTAAAATACTTACATCATCTGTCCGAAGAGAAAGACAGACAAGTCTGGAAAGACAAGAATGAGAAGAAATGATGCCTCAGCTTTAGAGTTTGGGTACGGGCTCCAGATGCTTGGGGAACACTGTGTCTCATAGCACAGAAGTAGATGGCAGAGTCTCTGGGCTGAGAAGCCGTGATGTGCAGGGAGCTGTGACTCTCCTTTGTGTTTATTTTGGCACTTATTCTTCCTTCCTTCTTCATTTGTAAGCTCAGTATGAACAAGGAGACAATGCCTCCTCCAGGATTCTGTCGCAGCCAGTGTAAGGTGGTCATTCCTTTGGAGTAACTGCAGTTGATTGTGATGAACTCTCCTTCCTGAGCACTCAGGTACTGGGGACTCTGCTCCACTCCATTTTTGCCACTGACCCCTGTTCTCAAAGACATTGTCAAACACAGATTATTACCACTATTGCAACGTTTCTACAAATTCCTTTATACATTTCCCAGAGCTTGTTCCAAATTAGCCACTTAGAGTCCCTTGTCTCCCCTCCTCAGGATTTTAAAAACATATCCCTTTAGTCTTTCTGTTCCCATATCTGGAAACTTCCCAACTTACAGCTTAACTGAAGCCACAGAACAGCCAACAAAACTTGCCAGGTCTTCATCATTAATATTGCAGCTGAGGTTCACATAGGTCTCAGTGATAAGATTTTAAATATATGTCAGTTGATCAAAGGTGTCTTTTATCCTTATAACTCCTCTACATTTACTTTAGAAATCAAACGGGATTCCCAGCCCACCAGAGGCAGCACAAATGCACACATTGCACTATTTATAAAACTACCTGCACAGTGAACAGTCAATGGTCTTTTAAACAAAATGCCCACACTGCCACCTAGTGGAAAGATACACAACCATTTGTTATGCAGGTCAACTATTTGGATGGAAAAAACCCAAGACAAATCTAGAATCAAAGTTAGCATTACCCAACTAAGAGTCCTGGGAGTCGTGGGTAAGGTGGGGAATAGAAGCCCAATGAATCTTTGGCTTCAGCCAGCTATGCTAGATCAAAAGAGTAGGTGACAACCTGTGCATTTTACATTACATCTTTCTGAAAACCCGAGGACAGCCCTGTTCTCTGTTTTTAAAAAGTGTTTCTTATAAATATCTCTGGTTTCTTCATATGACATCCCTGTTTCTCCACATGATATTAATTTAGACTCTTTTCCCAGTTTTATCTTTCTTTTCTGGACTCGTTACAGTTTGTCCATGTCTCTTCAAACAAGGTTCAAATGTTACTTTATTCTGGTTTCTACTCATCTATGATTGTTATCTATGACTGTTTCAGTGGTTTTATCATGTTGAATTATTTTGAGTGAGTATCCATTTTTTATTTTTGGAACTCCTTTATAGCTCATAACCCATCCACTGGGCAAGCCCCTTAAGAGACGAATGTAGAGGTCATGTTTGTACCAAGTGATTTCCTTTCTCTAGCTCTAACTTATTGGATATGGGAAATACAGCCCACGAGGATCCATGGACTGTAGCATTATAAAGAAGGGCAAAGTGAAAGGTGAAAATGGTTTGGAGACAAATAGACTTAAGTTTGAATCAAGTCTTGACACGAAATACTGGGTTTTGAGAAGTTACCACGACACTCCA
The DNA here is from genome assembly GCF_000151845.1 of Pteropus vampyrus. NCBI lineage: Eukaryota > Metazoa > Chordata > Mammalia > Chiroptera > Pteropodidae > Pteropus > Pteropus vampyrus. Next base: position 2,901,384 of record NW_011888994.1, on the reverse strand, counting down.
GTTCTTGGTTTCCTATAAAATGGGGATAATCATCACCAAACCTGTGGTTTTGTAGTGAGGATTACAGATAACATTAGGAATTAACAAAGTATAGTGGTCAAGATGTAGGCTTTGGGCTTATCTACCTGTACTTGTAGGCCAGCTCTCCTCTTATTGACTCTGTGCTCTTGGGTGAATTTGTTCATTCTTCTATGCCCATTTTCCTTGGGGCTAATAACTGTACTTAACTTATGGGGTTATAGTGAAGATTAAATGAATTAATTTATGGATGCACTTAGAACGATACTTCATACATACTAAGCACTTGATTAATGTGATGGTATTATTATTGATAGTGCAATAAAGCTTGTGATATATCACTCAATGAGTGATATGTGATCTTATTACTTTATTATTTTATTAACGATATAATGAGAAACAAAATCGTCTTGCAAACATTTGAGAAAATTTAAATAAACAGAAGTGCCTTGAATTTAGTAGCCTCGTTTTAAAAATATCTTTAATGAACTCATCTAGTTCATACCGATCACTGTCTGATTTTCTAAGAGCACACAAATTATCTGTTAGTAATATACTCTTAAAAGTTTGCTGAATATTAACCCAAGTCTTCTGTGCTTATGGATTTGGGATTTTCTTCATTCCCCTTAGGTTTTTAAAGATTTTGCCAATGCCTTTCAAATCATGCCTGCAAATTCTTTTTGAATTTTGGAAATGAATTCAAATGATCCGGAAGACTTGATTATATTGAAAGCGTCTAAAATTTCTCCTAGTATCTCTTTACTTATAATCTTCCATTTTTCATTTTTTTCTTTTCCGGTTTGAAAATCATTTTGTTTGATGGAGAATAGAGAATAAAACCAGGAGTTGAGACACTCTATCTTTTCTCTGTTAGATGTCAATGTTATTCTATTTTCCTTACTATGTGTATCGACCTTCATCCCCACCTCACCTTCCTCTTTTCTCCAAATTGTTTTAAAATGTCCTTCATGTTGCACTTCATATTTTCTTCAAGCTTTAACTTATTCTGGGTTTTCCCTTTTAAAAACTTTTTAAAAAGTTTCACGCTGTCTTTGCCATTCTCCTTTTTCTATGAGTCAGCTCATATTTTTATAATTTTTAGTTAGGGTCTGAGTTAGTATACTTCCCTGTGCAGCTGTAAATTTCCTCAGATGACTCTAACTTTCATATTCTTACTGGAATTGTTTACAATGGAATAGTGGTAATTTAATTTGTTTTAGAGTGTCTTATTCCATAAGACTACAACCATATTTAGTTTTTTTTTAGGTAAAATTCACAAAACACCATTTTAACCATTTTAGGATGTACAATTGGGTAGCTTATGGTACATTCACAATGCTGTACAACCATCACCACTATCTGGTTCCAGAACATATCGTCATCTGCAAGAGAAACCCTATACCATTAAGCAATATAGTCATTCTTCCCTCTTCCCAGCCCCTGGCAACCATTTATCTGCTTTTTGACTCTATGGATTTGCCTATTCTGGGAAATTTTGATAAATGGAATATAAAATATGAGCATTTTGTGTCTGACTTCTTTCACTTGGCGTAATGTTTCAAGGTTCATCCATGTTGTAATGTGTATCAGTACTTCATTTCTTTTTATGGCCGAATAATATTTCATTGAATGGATATATTACGTTTTGTTTATTCATTTGGGTTGTTTCCAAATTTTTGTTTTGGGTTATTCTGAACAGTCATGTACAAGTTTTTGTGTGGACATATGTATCTTGGGTAGGTACACAGGACTGGAGTTGCCGGGACATATGGTAATTCTGTGTTTAACATTTTGAGGTGCTGCCAAGCTGCTGTCCAAAGCAGCAGCGTCATTGTACCTTCCTGCCAGCAATATCTGAGGGTTCTAATTTCTCCACACCCTTGATGACACTTTTTTTTTTTTTTTACATTAGAGCATTCTGGTGGATGTAAAGTAGTATCTCATTGTGATTTTGATTTGCATGTGTTTAACGACTAATGATGCACACCTTTTCATGTATTTATTAACCAGTCATATATCTTCTATGGAGAAATGTCTATTTTAATTGCTCATTGTTTAATCAGGTTTTTTGGGTTTTCCTTATTGAGTTGTAAGTGTTCTTTATATATTTTAGATACATTTCCTTTTTAGATATATGATATATATAATTTGCAAATATTTTCTCCCATTCTGTGGGTTGGCTTTTCATTTTCTTGATAGAGTCCTTTGAGGCACAAATGAAGTTGACTTATCAATGTTCTAACAATATCCCAGTGGGCTTTCTGTGAGAGAGAACTGGGCTCCTCAGTTTGAGGTTCCTGGACTCACTATACACTTCACATGGGCCCTTGAGGTTTTCATACAGCCTGCTCGTGCACTTGGCACTGCGTCTCTCAGAAGACAGTAGTACACGGCTGAGTCTGATACTCAGACTGAGTACTTCAAAATAGGGGAGTTTTTGGTCTTTCACATTTCTAGCTCCAGAGTTTTTTGTGTTTTCTATTGTCTCTCTCGGAAGAAACTGCAGAGCTTCATTTGGGTACTGAGCACACCAGAAAGGAGTAGGGTACCCTATGGACGTGTAAGTGCAATTCAGAGTCACAGATGTTCCTTCCAAGACAATAACTTGGCTCGTCTGTTTGACTAAATTGCCACTGTCTCCTCTTGTAGGGAAAAAAAAAAGTACTTGTTTCAAAGGTTTGACCAGAGTTGTGTTTTTTGAAGAAAGTTTTCGTTATTTTGAAATAATAAAATACATTTAAGCAAAACGTACTTATCAAACACTAAAATCAATTAGAGAGCCCAGAGAAGAGGTCATTGTCAGTGTCTCTGGTTTACAGGAGAGAGGGATCACTGTCAAAGTGAAGGTACAAAAGGATCATAGTTGTGCTCAGAATTCATGCATAAATTGTGACTGTTGGTGAACTTTACCCCTGTGTGACAAGTTAATGAATAGGTATAAAATAGTCCTCGGCCTCCCCCAATTCTGCTCTGTCCTTACTTTCCTCTTCATTCTTAAGGTAAAGTTAGTCCTTTTGTATGAAGGGAAGTGACCACATTCCGAATAAGTCTGTTGTCTCTAGGACACATATTCTAAGGGAGAGTAACTCCTACTGGAACTTAGACATCACACCATGTCAGTATTTTAGACAGTTAAGTTGTTTCCATTTTTTCCTTGTTTTTATAAACAATGTTGGGATAAATACATGCTTACATAAACTTTGTTCATACATCTAATTCTTTCCTTAAAATATGGTGCACAGGAAACACAATTTGACCAAGTGTTGAGATGTTAAAATCAACATTTGGCCAAAACTAAAGCTGAATCTGAATATCATCAAAATAGAATTAACTTCAGAGATACAATAATAAATTTGAAATTTTATCCAAAATTTAATAATAATAATAATAATAGTGTTATCAAAGGTTTTAGCATTCAAATTTTAAAAGTTTAGCATTATAACATAGGAACAGTAACTTCTCAGGACTGTCCATTTTTTGATTACTCTCTTTATCACTGTATTTTACATTCGCAAAACTTTCTACTGAAAAAGATAGCAAAGCAAGATGTATTTTGGCTCTCTCTTCTAGGAGAGGGAAATGCCAATGGTACATTCTGCTCTTTTTCACTTTAGACTTGAAGATTTGGTGCAATTTCATTGAAGTCATCCTTCTTGCAAAGTTTTCGTACACTTAAAATTGTTCTGGTTCCCTTGATTGCTTGTTTTCTCCCCTTCCTTTCTTCCTCAGCCCTGGAATCATTTTATTTAGTTCCTGAGAATTGGAAAAATTGCTCTTCAAGAATACAAGTTTTCACTTAGACTAGATATGATTGAGCTTAAGAATTGAGTATTTGCAGTCTTTATTTCTGATCATGTGAGTGGCTCGAGACGAGTTGTGCCCCTTTGGGAAGGGAGCAGGGGAGGTCCTTAGAATAACAGAGAAAGAATGAGGATAGAATTCCATGATTGTGTGTGTGCATGTGTGTGTATGCCTGTGTGTGTGTGTGTGTGTGTGTGTGTGTGTGTGATCTTCACTATTTTGATAGGTGGGAAAAATGAATCTCATTGTTATTTTTCATGTTTCTTTGGTTGCTAAAGAATTCGTATACCGCTGTAAAAATTGACTGTCCATGTGTCCATTTGTACTTCTTTGTGAGAACTGCCCATTTTTTCCTCTCAGGAATATTTAGGTTTTTTATTATTGATTTATAAGATACTTTAAGTACAAGAATGTTATCGGTAAAATGTGTATTGATACATATTTTAAAATAACGGATGGCAAAGAACATTCCTTTACTGCATTACTAGGCTTGTAGGTTCAATCAATGAGCTATAATTAGAGGACAATTTGTTTTCTGCCTAGCATGGGCAGGGTTGTGATGAATCTTTCCTTTCCAAATTTCCAAGATACAGTCTCACAATGTTCCTTAACCCCGGGAACAGCCAATCATGAAGTTTGTCTACTTTCCCAGAAATGCCCCCACACTACAGGGCTCTGTCCCAAGAGGAGAAAGAAATGTCTCGCCCATGACCGCTTCTGTCCAGCCCCTCCTGTGCTCCTGGGATTTGTACTCGGCTCCTCCATCAGTCTCTCTCACTATCATCAGGGACACAGAAGTACACAGTTGTGCTTGGTGCTTAGACAGAGGGTTTCTGCAGGTGGAAGGAGATTTTACTTCTAACCTGATAAGCCTGAAAACCTTATGATCTCTTCGTTTCTCTTCGTTTTTCTTCATGCTTTAGAGAGGAGGTACTTTAAAGTCTTTTTGGGATAATGGACATATCAAAAGAAGACAGGGGACCCATTGGTTTTATTATGTGCCGTTCAGTGTCAGGTACATCCTGTAGAAGATGTTGACATGGCTCTTTGTCTGGGTCACTGAGTCTCTCCAATGGTTTTTCCTGAAAAACAAAGGCTTTTATTAGCATAAATAGAAAGAGCCTTGACTTCAGTTAGCAAAATGAGACATAAGAGAAATTACCAAACCAGCCAGAATTTTAAATGTCATTTTGCTCACCAGAGAGTAACAACATCCCAGGCATCTAGTTGGAAGCACAGGTCATGGCTGCTGCAGGCCTGGAGACTGTGCTGAGCAGCATTTTCTCCTGGCTGGAGATGGTTGTCTCCCAAGACCTGCCCTGTTTTGTAAGTGCTGCACAACACATGTTGAGTGTTGAGGCTGCTAAATTGTACCAGTGATTGCACACCCCCACTTTCGGCTTTGGGGAGTTGTTCTTTCAGGAATAGTTTTTCTTTCAGATGCGAGACTCACTAAACCTACTGGGTCCTTAGTGGTAGATATAAATACTGTGATTACATATAGGAATCTCAGCTATATCAAGTCACACAAGTGCTTCTGCACTGGAGGAAGAAACAAAAGGAAATAAAACACGATGGCACCCTACGTTGGGCAAGGGAGTGAACTTTGAGGATTTCTCATAATTCTTATTGAATTAGTGGTTAGAAGAGAGAAGTTCTGGTTTTTGGGACACATGCTGCTCATTGTGTGTCTAGTTAATTCAACAGAAATTCATAATGATGATGATTATGATGATGGCTCACATGTCTTGAGGCATAAGTGCTGGGCTTTGGACCAGAGACTTTGCATACATTAATCCATATGACTACAAAAAATGTGTTAATACTATTATTACCCCCAATTTACGGATGAGGGAACTGATGATCAGAGAGGCTAAGTAAACTGTCCAGGGCCACCCACTGCTCAAAAGTGATGAAGCCAGGATTCAATACCAGATCTGTCTCTCCATTCCCTGAGTCCACAGGCCTTGTGTATCTGTTGCGTACATGCAGTGTTGTGTTTATTCAATAGAGATTCATTAGGTTTCAGACACTGTATGAATCTATAAAATAATAAGAGTTTAATATTTGTTGACTAAATGAATGACTCAATCAATGAGTGAATGAAGCATTTGAGTTTAGAGCCCGGGAATTTAACTAGAAAATATGCCCTTATATGGGTTACTTCTCTACATCTTTGTTCCTTCCTTTAGAAGAGAAGACAACCCCAGGTTGACTATGCTATATAATACTATATAATGATGATGCAGTTTCTCCTCAGAGGGAAGAACTCTGAAATGTTATCAGGAGAGACAAAGCTGGAGACACTGCCTAGAGAGCACCTATGAGACAGGAAATGAATGTTTCTTACAGCGAAGTTGTAAAAAAGGCTCATGGTAAAACTCAGCCTCTTATTTTGTTTGGCTAATAGCTCCTTTATACTTTTTTTTCCCTCTGCAGATAGGTCTCTCCTAGTAACTAGGTGTCTGCCACTTTGGGGTTACTAGTTAAAGGGCTTACATTCAGTCTGCAAATGCTAAGAGTACAGGGCGTCTCACCAGCTCGGAAGTGGGTGGAGGAGGATGTGCCCTCATTTTGCATGCCATTAGGCTGAATTATTAAATTAATACAAAGCCTTTCCCATGTTCTTGTCTATAGTATCTATATCTGGACAATTTATTTGTGTAAGGCACGTTCCAGCTGAAGACGAAAGCCAGCTTTGTGGGTATGAAATCTACAGTCTCACTGAACCCCTCAAGCTCAAGACTGGGATCACTTTCTTAGAGTCTGGCATTGGCCTTGCTGTATTGCTGTGTGGTGCCCCAGAATGTGGAGGTGTGTGCTGCCCCTAGGGAACCACACATCTGCTTCTTCCCTTATTTTTGTGAGTTTCCTCTAAAAAATACTGTACTAGAAGTTCGGGTATGTGTGCTATTTACTTGACATGTATTCCATTTTGTTTTAAATGTCATAGGAACTTTAGCAAGTGGTTATTATTTTTCCACATTTTTTTGATGAGAAAAATGAGGCTTGGGCACATTATGTAACTTGCCTAAAGGCATTGAGCTTATAGTAGTGGAGTTTGAATACCAAGGAATTCCTTTTGACACCAAGTCTGGCATTCATGCTATTGTATTATTATAATCTCCAATTCTATATGCAGTGGAATAATAGTTTCAAATATCATTTGACATATTTTCCATCTTTAAAATTAGTTTTTCTCCTGTAACCCTTTGCCCTTCAATTCTAGGGATGAATCTTATCGATCCAGGGAAGAGAGATTGCAAAAGAATCTGATGATACCAAAGATTCAAATTCTTTTGATTTCATGTTTCAAAATAGACTTAAAAAGTCTTCAGAGGAAAAAAATATTCTAAAAATGGAAGTATTTTTGAGGTGCAAGAACCAGGCACCGGATCATTTTTCCTTTTAAAAATATGCATACTAGAGCAGAGCCTGAGGTTTCAGGGCAGTTTTTATCATGAAACTTGAGTTTAAGACCCCAAGATAGATTGGCTATCCAAGTCAAAGGGAACTTTTGTCCATTTTCTGTCTGGAACTCTGAGAGGATCCAGCTTTTCAAAATGATATACTCACAAAAATATACATATTTTTTCCAGCCACAATAGACTGGAAATAGCACTATAGTCTTTAAATATTGTCTTCCAAAAAGATTTGAAAGTATTTTGCTTGCCTGAAGGAGGGCATGGAAGGTAGCTGTGAATTGTGAACTGATGTGCCTGCCAAGGAAGATACATGGTGTGTAGACCAGGTGAAGAATACAGTTGCATCTCAGAGGATCAACACTCCAGCACGAAAGGAGGTAGCAATCAGTTGGCTGGGAGACCCTAAAAAGTTTACATGATGAGTCTTAGAGAAATTCCTAGAAGCTGGCACATGAAAACTAGTATCTACACATACATTTCATTGACCAGAACTAAGTTCGTGACCATACCTAGCTGCAAGTTAGTCTGAGTGACACAGATTTTATTGTGAGGCAGAATAAAGAAGGGAAAGAAAGCAGAATAGAAAAAATAGCTGGCGGTACCACACAGGATGAAGAAGGACATGAAATTATAATGAAAATCTAGAAGAAATGGATGATTTCCTGGACAGTATGCTAAAAAGATAGACTTTATGGAGAGATAAAGTCATAAATCCTATACACCAAAAACACTGAAGCTAAATAAATGAAATAAAAGCAATTTGCAAGAACTTGATAAAATAAAGAGATTTCAAAAGTGCCTTTTAGAATGTGACAGATTTAATAGAAAACAAAACAAGGACATAGAAGAATTTAATGATACAATAAAAATAGTTGAGTACATAGATACACATATGTATTTAAATTCGTAGTTTTCAAATAAAGTCTATTATGATTAAAATAAACCTTAAAATTTTTTTGAAAAGTAGAGGTTTTTAAGACACATTCTCTGATTATAATCTAATTAACATAAAAATATTAAAAGATGAAAAATATTAATTCTTTCAAAATGAAGAAATAAATTTCTAGATAAACCTTGGAGCAGAAACAAAATTAAAAGAAAAAATAATAACCGAGATGCCAAAAG
>NW_011888994.1:2884712-2892965 GCF_000151845.1 Pteropus vampyrus | reverse complement strand
TTTGTGAGTTTCCTCTAAAAAATACTGTACTAGAAGTTCGGGTATGTGTGCTATTTACTTGACATGTATTCCATTTTGTTTTAAATGTCATAGGAACTTTAGCAAGTGGTTATTATTTTTCCACATTTTTTTGATGAGAAAAATGAGGCTTGGGCACATTATGTAACTTGCCTAAAGGCATTGAGCTTATAGTAGTGGAGTTTGAATACCAAGGAATTCCTTTTGACACCAAGTCTGGCATTCATGCTATTGTATTATTATAATCTCCAATTCTATATGCAGTGGAATAATAGTTTCAAATATCATTTGACATATTTTCCATCTTTAAAATTAGTTTTTCTCCTGTAACCCTTTGCCCTTCAATTCTAGGGATGAATCTTATCGATCCAGGGAAGAGAGATTGCAAAAGAATCTGATGATACCAAAGATTCAAATTCTTTTGATTTCATGTTTCAAAATAGACTTAAAAAGTCTTCAGAGGAAAAAAATATTCTAAAAATGGAAGTATTTTTGAGGTGCAAGAACCAGGCACCGGATCATTTTTCCTTTTAAAAATATGCATACTAGAGCAGAGCCTGAGGTTTCAGGGCAGTTTTTATCATGAAACTTGAGTTTAAGACCCCAAGATAGATTGGCTATCCAAGTCAAAGGGAACTTTTGTCCATTTTCTGTCTGGAACTCTGAGAGGATCCAGCTTTTCAAAATGATATACTCACAAAAATATACATATTTTTTCCAGCCACAATAGACTGGAAATAGCACTATAGTCTTTAAATATTGTCTTCCAAAAAGATTTGAAAGTATTTTGCTTGCCTGAAGGAGGGCATGGAAGGTAGCTGTGAATTGTGAACTGATGTGCCTGCCAAGGAAGATACATGGTGTGTAGACCAGGTGAAGAATACAGTTGCATCTCAGAGGATCAACACTCCAGCACGAAAGGAGGTAGCAATCAGTTGGCTGGGAGACCCTAAAAAGTTTACATGATGAGTCTTAGAGAAATTCCTAGAAGCTGGCACATGAAAACTAGTATCTACACATACATTTCATTGACCAGAACTAAGTTCGTGACCATACCTAGCTGCAAGTTAGTCTGAGTGACACAGATTTTATTGTGAGGCAGAATAAAGAAGGGAAAGAAAGCAGAATAGAAAAAATAGCTGGCGGTACCACACAGGATGAAGAAGGACATGAAATTATAATGAAAATCTAGAAGAAATGGATGATTTCCTGGACAGTATGCTAAAAAGATAGACTTTATGGAGAGATAAAGTCATAAATCCTATACACCAAAAACACTGAAGCTAAATAAATGAAATAAAAGCAATTTGCAAGAACTTGATAAAATAAAGAGATTTCAAAAGTGCCTTTTAGAATGTGACAGATTTAATAGAAAACAAAACAAGGACATAGAAGAATTTAATGATACAATAAAAATAGTTGAGTACATAGATACACATATGTATTTAAATTCGTAGTTTTCAAATAAAGTCTATTATGATTAAAATAAACCTTAAAATTTTTTTGAAAAGTAGAGGTTTTTAAGACACATTCTCTGATTATAATCTAATTAACATAAAAATATTAAAAGATGAAAAATATTAATTCTTTCAAAATGAAGAAATAAATTTCTAGATAAACCTTGGAGCAGAAACAAAATTAAAAGAAAAAATAATAACCGAGATGCCAAAAGCGAAGAATAAGAATAGTTCACATCAAAACCTATGGGACACAGTGATAGATATATTTAGAGGAGAATTATTAAAGTGCATTTTCTGGTACATAAATAGCACAATTGAGAAAATTTTCTCCTTTCCTAGTCCTTGCAATCAGCGAACTTGGCAATTGGTGCATCTGATCACGCCGAAGCTTTAAATTTTTTATGGAAGTTCTAATTAGTAGAAACTCTGGTCATTGGCAGTAACTGCTGGAAGCTGGGATTAACATTGCTGGAAGCCTTCACGAAGGTTCCACTGGGGTGAACACACTTGGTTTAGCATGCTCTAGTATGTTGGAAATTGTCACCTCTGGTGATATTTTCTTGTCATCACTATACCCTTAAAATCTACTGATTTGGTTTTGAATTCTTGAATTGTATCTTTTAGTGTAACATGCAATGATACATTTTTAATGAACATAGTGATTCTAAGAAAATAAAAATCTATATACTCTTCAATTGGGAAGTATTTAATAAAGGAAGTAAGAGGAACTTAGTTTGTTTTATTTTAAATTTCAAATTAATGAATTTCTTTAAAATGCCTGAGTCATGTTCATCTATTTTGGGGTTTGCTTATATTCTTGACCTCAAGGAAACCTGGAAGTTAATTTTCAGAATCCGAGTCCTCTATACTAAGGAAGAGATATGGGGAGGAAAGTGGATATTTATTCTTCCAGTAAATTCGATTGAATTGAGTGGTGATATTTTTCCTCTCATGAATGGGTTCTTTGTGAAACTTTTCAGCACCGAGATCAGTGTGATGTGGTGACATAATAGTAAATGTTGCAGAAAGGTTATAGGAAATCTGATAGAAAACACTGTTGTCTGACTATGTAACAACACAGAGATCAAGTTTATTAGTGCAAAATAAAAATTTCCTGACAGGCAGTTATTAACAAGGAAGCTTGATTTGGTAAACAGTCTGGGAAACTTGAAATTTAAGATACATTATAAATTTTTATAAATACAAAGCCAGAATTCTTTCAGCCTAATCTGTAAGAGTGGAATCTGCCCGACTCAAAGGAAGATGGAACTAAGTCAGTTTTTTATGTCCAAATTTATTTTTATGTCTGAACATGGAAGTTTTTGTAGTCAATGCTGTAGATTTTGAGTGGTGTCAGGAGCTTTTGTTCTGTTGTTGATCTTCCTGCTGGCAAATTGCTGTGGATGCCAATTAGCTTGTGAAAGCTTTGGGGCAATTTGGGGAAAGGATTTTTTTTTTTAAAGTTATTGTTACTTAGGAAAGTGCAAATGTTGAAATGTTAAGGCCTGCTTTTACATTATATCATAATTTCTGAATTACTTTTACTCAAAAGCCTCACCGAATCAATATTATTATCTTTCTAGAAATTTGAGAGAAAAACCTGATGAAACCGGTATCTGAGGGTACCGATTAGGGCTTGTTTGTCTCACTGGTGGAACAGAAAAACTTGTTTTTAATTATTTCTATTTGAGTATTTCTTATAAAATGATTTTTCTGACAGCGAAATTTATTCTAATCTGGACTGAAAAGGGCAAAGTTTAAGTAAACCTCACAATTTAGTAAAATAAAAACAAACAAAAATGGAGGGAGAAGAAGAGAGAACTGGCAGATAATATAGGAAAAATATTTTATTATTATGACTGTCAAGGACACTCAGTGTTGAGGTCAATCCAGGTAAATCCCAAAACGAAATTTTCCTGAGAATTCGCTCTGAAACTTCTTTAGAGGCATTCCTACTTCACAAGGAGCTTGGGACAGTGTGAAAAGGTGTTGCAAGGATGTTGGATTATACTTGCTAGTGATCAAGTGGTAAAGAAACAGCCAAACTTGGTAGATTTGTTTTTTTAATACAGTTTTGTTGACTGGTAGCTTTAGTGAACATCTTATTTTTCCAAAATAATTCCTGGGACTGAGAGAGCTGCTCAGTTATTGACCCCATCTTATAGATGTAAAAACCACGGATGAGAGCGAAATTCTGCATTCAAAGACAATCACTGCTGGTCTGAGGTGAGACACCATCATGTTCAGGCCTCCAACATGCTTTCATTTTCCTCCTCACACCTCAGATTAAAAAGGGAAACAGCCATTAAAAATCTGATTCGCTAAAATGAAAGAAGCTTCATCATGGATCTTTTATTCAATTCCTTTCTTTAAACAGTTAACAAATTAGGTTTTTTCCTGACGCTATTTCACAGAAGTCCTTTTAAAATGCTTCTTGGGTAATTTTGAGAGATAATAGTGTCCTTTCTGTTTCCTTTTGTGGGTTTCCTCAATAAAAAGTGCCGAAAAAGTAATTTGTGCATCAATCTCTGACTTCATTTCTTTTCTCAGGGTATCTGTAAGACTGTTGAGCTAAATGGACTGACCCCTGTATCTCTGCAATTCACAGCACAGTTGAAGCTACCGTGTCACCGATGAGGCTATATTTATAAATTTGAGATGGTAAGGGAACTTTTTAGTCAAAAGTTCCTTTTCTTGCAGTGTATTTTCTCCAATTCACCCAGTCAATAAGCTAGATCTACTACCCTATCAACCAGGTGGAGCCTCTCAGTCACAAAAACAACGAACAAACCAAATGTGCTATATATAAAGTTAAGATGAGTAAATATAGGGAAATTTACATTTTCCATATAGGTGGTAGCACTGATGGCTTGGATCATGTAGTCCTGCTGTGTTCAACACTCCATCTTAAAATTTTTATTCAAGGGCTATAATTTCAAATTAAATGTACAATATAAATAAATCTATATTTTTATTACATGCAGCTATTCATTGTTCCTCAGACATTCCTGACTGACGAAGAAAATGGATTGCAGTTTATAGATATGAACACTGTTTGCATATACAATGGCCAGGAAATAAAACCCTTCACTTTTTTATGGCCTGTTGTTCATAAAAGTGTCACAGGATCTATAATTTTACATAGTGGAGGGATTTGATTTGAGCTTGAATTTCAATTAGTAACTAGCTCAGCCTACTAACAGCATCGCCACCACAGAGAAGAGAGGAACAGAACAAACCCCCAGACTCGGCACAGACTCAGCTGGCAGAGGAAGGAGCAGAGCTGTGGGACAGTGCCACCATTCTTGGGCAGTAAGAAACACCAGCACAGCCACTTTGCAGAGTAATTAGAGGAAAGCAAAGCCTCTAAAACAGTAAAGAATTGATATCATGGCTTCTTAGAAAATGCATACACAAACACCAGAAACATCCTGGAGTTTCATAAGGGTCCCTGAACCAGCGAGTGACTTCTCACAGCAAACTGTTTTGAAACAAGAATATTATAGCACAATACAAGTGTATTGTGGGGTGCCTACCAGTGATAATGTTTGAGTTAGTTCTACTATTAAGAAAATTCCAGAAAACCATGTAGATTCACTGCCCAGATGGTGCCGTTTAAACAGCGCATACTCGTTTTGAACAAAACTGCTAATCATTCTTTGAATACACTCTTCCTCTTGTCCTCATTTCATTGTCCTCGTCACTGAATGCTGGTGCTCTTGTCACAGGAAGAACAAATTGTGTTTCCTTTTCATCTGTTCCAGTGTTTCCAATTCTAAAATGTTGATCCTCACTAGAGTCTGTGGTAAGCAGTTATGGTCAACAGAGTAGTATTTTCAGTTTTAAAATAATGTTTGTACATTTCCAACAGCAGCCAACATGTCTGTCTTGTTCTCAGATGTATAACTCTGATTTTAGACCTTTGTGCATCTCATTACAGGATGGTGTGGGAAGACATTCTACAGTAGCCTGTGTTGAATTTATCTCTTGAATAAACTTGTTTCGGGTTAACTGTTAAACAAACAAACAAACATAAAATACACCTTTGAAAAGGAAATATTGACATTGTGGAATCATTATGGATGACCTCTCTTAGAAAACTGGCATAGGTCACCTTGGAGAATCTCATTTGGGGATAAATATCCTCGAGTCACTGAAGGTAGCTTTGGTTAGAGAGGGCCTGCAAAATCTTCAGGGGTTATTAAGAGCATCTTTTCTTAAGAGGGTCAGCGTATGACTACTGTCACTCTAGAAGTGAGTATAATCAGACCCTTTGGATCTGAGACATGCAAAATGAAAGATATTTATCACTTAGGTGTAGATTCCAGGAGACGGAAAAGGAATGTTGTGTGGGCCCATGATTTGAATGCCAGAACCTCACTGAATCCAGCATTCTTTGGTTTTCTGAGGCTCCAGTGATGGCTGAGAGTGACTATGAAGAAGATGAGTGCAGAGTTCTGCAGCCTGGGGAGCCCAGGCATGAGGCAGCCTTGGCCAAGCTGACCCTGGAGTAGGGTCACACTTCTGGGGTTAGATCAGCAAGGATCCAGCATTCCCTCTTAGATCGTGGGGGATACTGAGTATCAGCAAGAAACTAAGCAGGTGTCAATGGGGAGGTTCGCCGCTTGGGTGCAGAAGCTGGATTAACCCTTAGACAGATTATGGGTGGACGTGGAGAAGTCCTGAAGAGGGAGATAATGAACTTCCTGCATATTTGGCAGGAAGTTGTTCTAACAGTTGGAAAAATAAAAGAGACACAAGAGTATTTGTATTCTGGGATTGGAAACCAGGTATATGTATAAGGTTTTCTTTCAACAGTGTGGGTTCAGGTCTTTTCAATTAGCCTTTTAATTTTCTTTTGAAGTCCTACAATAAGAATCTCTCCACACATTTTGCTAAACAGATATCTAGAGCTAATAAATATTACCTACTACTGCAGTCAATATTTTAGTAGGAAAAACTAGGCACAAAGAGGCTCTCATCTAATATTCTTTTATAAAGCATTTTTTTTGTCCTCTGTTGGTAAAGTCTATATGTTACATTTACATATAAAATAAATAACGGTTCCATATTTCATGAGAATTATTCGTGACAGTGGCACTAAATATAAAATCATTCTATAATGGAAGACTAATCTAATGAGTTTTGACTATGAAGTAGTAAAGGATGAGACCCCCATATTCTCAAGAAAGACATGTGTAGGACTTTTTTCCCCCCGACTCCATTTACTTTTTAAGAAAATATCCACAGTAAAGAAAATAAAAGTAAAAATACCATGTTTTCTCATTTATTTCAGAATCTTCTTTGCAGGAAGAGGCACAGGGACAGTGAACTAAGCCTCACAGCGGTAGAGTCCCCGCAGCACCGGCTGGTGCTGCAGCTGCAGGTTTGGGTACAGACTGAAGGCGTGGGAGAATCATTGTGCATCCACTGCACAGAAGTCGGTGGCAGAAAGGGCTCGTCGGGAGGCTGTGATGTGCAGGGTGCTGCGATGGGCTCTGGTAACAAGTGAGGCTGTTAATCGTCTCTCTTTCTTCACTACTCCATTTGACACCGGTAAAAACAGAAATCTCAGGCTTTTCCCCAGATCCTGTCTGCAACATGCAATCTGTCTGAAGCAGTGCTTGAATGATTGTAGTAGATGGTAGTCTTCTCCCTCGTGGATGCTCAGGGTTGGAGTGCTTTGCACCACTTTCACCTCTCCACTTAACCCTGAGCAAAAAGAACATTTTAGAAGGAGTTCACTGATTATCCCTACGATCTAGTTCCTCCCCAGGGAACCTCAGATGAGTCACACTAAATCTTGTCTCTACCCCTGAACATTGTATCACAATTCCTTTGCCCTCATGGCTCCCTTTCCAATGAACACTCAACTCAGTCTAGTAGAACCACAGAATCACTGCTAATAGTTCCTTCATTTTTTTTTTTTCTGTCCAGGTCACTGAAGACTCAGATTTAGGTGCCTTGAAAACTAGCCAGGGATCTCCAAATACGGTAGTTTTTTTCTAAGAAACAATTTTAACAGATTGTTCCGGCCAATTAGAATCATCTCATGCAATTCATTCAGTTCCCCTCTCTTCCCTTTTTTTTTTTTTTGAAAAATTCTGTTTATTATGTGCATTAGCATGGAAACACTGCCCCCTTCAGGATATTTAGAGAAATTACTGAGAAACTAACCTATAGAATTGTGTACCCAAGTATAACTTGCTTTTTGTAAGCCAACGAGGTGTTTCTAAAAACTTCTTAGCAAATTAATCCTTAAAAGTCTTATTGATTTAGTCATTACATCTGTCAATTGACATAAATGAATTTCAAATAAGCTTAGGCAAGCACTGGCTTCTGTAACTTTGGCAGGTGAAGAAGTATATCTGTGCTTCTAATATCCAGGATATAAGGGAACTGAATCCTGCAAGGAATCTCTTTCCCTTCCCCTTCTCTCTGTATATCAGCTTTACTCACTGAGACCATAAAGCAAAAGGCATGATTACAAACATTTTCTAGCTGGAGTTCATCTCACAGTGTAGCCACCAAGGAAAAACCAAAGACTCCTCTTTCCCGTCCCAGATTTAAGAATTTGGGGGTAGGGCTTCACTCACCTTAGCTTGAGTCAAGTTTTCCTCCAGGGAGTCAATTTGTGACTGCAGCAGAGTGTATATGATATGATTGGCTCATTTGGGTCAAGGCGTCCACCCTTGGGTCATTCAGGAATAATTAAGGTAGCTGCCTAAGTAAGATGGCAGCCCCCATTCAGACCACATGGTTAGAGTTTATATTT
>NW_011888994.1:2883148-2884662 GCF_000151845.1 Pteropus vampyrus | reverse complement strand
AGGCGTCCACCCTTGGGTCATTCAGGAATAATTAAGGTAGCTGCCTAAGTAAGATGGCAGCCCCCATTCAGACCACATGGTTAGAGTTTATATTTCACCAGGAAAGAGTTGCTGTTCTGAGTGGATAGAATGGTAGTGCCCACTATAATAGTGTTGTCTCAACTGTGTGGACTATTTGTGGGTGGGGGAGAGATTGGGAGGGGAAAGGCTTTCATTTCTTTAGGACTTCCCCAAACACAAGTAGCTACTTCGAATGAGCTGGGTCTGTTTATTAATCATCTTGCCTTCCTACTAGCAGTGTACCATGTTAACTCTTGGAGAACACCATCACGGCTTCTTCACATATCTCTTACACAAAGTTGTAGAAAAAGAACAAAATGTGATATTAATACCTAATATGTATTGAGCTGTACTGTATACAAACACTATGCTAGTTGAATGCACAATCTCATTTAATCCTCGGAACATCTATATTTTTCAGAAGAGGAAACTAGGGCTTATGGGTGTTAAATAAAAAGCTTAAGATCACACAGCTAGTATGGAATGGAGTGGGATTCAACCCAGCTGTCTAACTACTCGGCTAATGCCTAGTCCTTTGCTTTTCTGTGCATGCGTAACAGGCTTCTATTAGGTTTTGGGGGTAGTGACTTTTCATTCATTACATTCACCATGGTCAGTGTCGGACAGCTTTCTATGCATAATTTCTCTATTTTTAAAAATCCTAAACTCATTCCTGCACTGTCTCAAGCAAGTTGCCATTGAAATTCCCTTTCCTTCATGAACTGTCCAGAACTAAGAACCATCTAAAAGACATTAGAAGAAATAAAAAAGACATTATGGTCAAAAGTATGTACCAAGCACCCACCAAGTAACAAATCATGTAATAAAAGATGGGTTGGGAGTATTAAATAATTTCACAAGATTTATTTGGTCTTAATGGAGTTGTAAGTTGGGAAGATTAAAGTACAATGCATAGAGCAAAAGTTAACAGTGAAAGGGGTACATCTTTTTGGGGGGGAGTGTATAGATTCTATATAAATTCAGGAGAGAGAGAGGGGGGGAGAGAGACGGTCATTTCAGGAAATGTAGAGAGTTGGGGGTAAGGATAATATGTTATGAGAAAGTGTTAAGATTGATCTGAATAAAAGAAAACATAGATTGGGAAATAGCCTCTGGGAGTGAGGGTGGATCAGTCGAATGAGAAGCGGATTATGGAAGTCACAGAGTTAGTCAAAAGGAGCTTATATTTGTGGGAAAATAGAAACTGTTATGGGATTTTGAATAGTGGAGTGATATAATGAAAAGATATTTTAAAAAGAAGGGTGTGGCAGTGGTACAGAGGTGGTTGGGAGTTGGAAGACAAGGGAGAAGAGAAAGAAAGAGAATTCAAGAACAGAGAGCAAAAACATGTCTTTCAACTTGGAAAGAGGAATTAAGAGGAATCAAAAGACTTAAGGTGGTGGTCATGAGAATGCTAAATAAAAGATGAATCAGAGAGCACTTAAAAGAAAAAA
>NW_011888994.1:2864227-2883098 GCF_000151845.1 Pteropus vampyrus | reverse complement strand
GTAACAGGCTTCTATTAGGTTTTGGGGGTAGTGACTTTTCATTCATTACATTCACCATGGTCAGTGTCGGACAGCTTTCTATGCATAATTTCTCTATTTTTAAAAATCCTAAACTCATTCCTGCACTGTCTCAAGCAAGGTGCCATTGAAATTCCCTTTCCTTCATGAACTGTCCAGAACTAAGAACCATCTAACACTGATTTTTCTCCTTGAGGAGAAAATAAAAGACATTAGAAGAAATAAAAAAGACATTATAGTCAAAAGTATGTACCAAGCACCCACCAAGTAACAAATCATGTGATAAAAGATGGGTTGGGAGTATTAAATAATTTCACAAGATTTATTTGGTCTTAATGGAGTTGTAAGTTGGGAAGATTAAAGTACAATGCATAGAGCAAAAGTTAACAGTGAAAGGGGTACATCTTTTTGGGGGGGAGTGTATAGATTCTATATAAATTCAGGAGAGAGAGAGGGGGGGAGAGAGACGGTCATTTCAGGAAATGTAGAGAGTTGGGGGTAAGGATAATATGTTATGAGAAAGTGTTAAGATTGATCTGAATAAAAGAAAACATAGATTGGGAAATAGCCTCTGGGAGTGAGGGTGGATCAGTCGAATGAGAAGCGGATTATGGAAGTCACAGAGTTAGTCAAAAGGAGCTTATATTTGTGGGAAAATAGAAACTGTTATGGGATTTTGAATAGTGGAGTGATATAATGAAAAGATATTTTAAAAAGAAGGGTGTGGCAGTGGTACAGAGGTGGTTGGGAGTTGGAAGACAAGGGAGAAGAGAAAGAAAGAGAATTCAAGAACAGAGAGCAAAAACATGTCTTTCAACTTGGAAAGAGGAATTAAGAGGAATCAAAAGACTTAAGGTGGTGGTCAT
Organism: Pteropus vampyrus; assembly: GCF_000151845.1. Lineage (NCBI taxonomy): Eukaryota > Metazoa > Chordata > Mammalia > Chiroptera > Pteropodidae > Pteropus > Pteropus vampyrus. The sequence continues at coordinate 2,882,214 of NW_011888994.1, read as the reverse complement.
GAGAATGCTAAATAAAAGATGAATCAGAGAGCACTTAAAAGAAAAAAACTGACAAGAATTGGTGCCCGACTATAAACTCTAAAGTTTCAAGCCTGAAATGAAGGAAAGATGTGGTGTTATTTATAGAAACTGAAAAGTTTGGAGAGGGACCTGAATTGGGAAAAAGTTTTTGAGATAATAGTGATATATTAAGTGAAAATGGCCGAGTGGGAGCTTGAGATAAAGGCTGACACCAATCAGAAACTCAATACATAACGTATTATTATGCACTATAGCATGTACCTCTATTACATGGTATTATTATCAGAGTGCACATGTGTTTATCCCACTACTGTCAGCTCCCTGAAAGCAAGGACTTTCTTTTAAATCGGGCTTGATTTCCTGGAATCTAGTGTTGTGATAGGCACATGGGAGGTGTATTTGTTAAAAATAAAGTAGGGTTTTCATAATGTAGACTGGGCGGCTTAAAGAGCAGAAATTTATTTCTCACAGTTCTAGAGGCTAGAAGTCCAAGATCAAGGTGTCAGAAGGTTTGCTTTCTACTCAGGCCTCTTTTTTTGGCTCGCAGATGGCCACCTTCTCATTGTATCCTTACATCATCTTTCCTCTGTGCTGGAGCACACCTGGTATATCTCTCTGTGTCCTAATCTCCTCTTTTTATAAGGACACTAGTCAGATTGGATTAGGGCCCACCCCAATGCTCTCTTTTTAATTAAATCACTATTTTGAAGGCCCTATCTTCAAAAGCAGTCACAGTTTTAGGTACTGGGGGTTAGGGCTTCAGCATGTTAACGTTGAAGGGACACAATTCAGCCTGTTACAATAGGAATGTAACTTTTTTTTTTTTTTTTAAAGATGGGAGCATATGAGAGTTGAAATAAGGTACTTGGTAAATATGTAGTATTTGTGTGCTGGAGAGGTAAAAGAGGCATAATTAAGGACTTTTTTCCTAATGATTTGATGCAGACTTTGAAATTATAAAATAATATAAAATTTTAGAAACTTTAAAAGTTCAAATGAAAAGGTTATGTATTTCTAAAAATTATCCATTTGTCAAGATGTGTTTGCACAAAGTATTAAGTGATGATTTTAAAAATTCCTTCCTTAGATGGAGTCATATCAACTTTTATATTCTTCTTATTTATTTGTGTGTTTTCTATTTTTCTCATCACCTTTTTCATTACTGATGTTATATATTTGTGTTTTCTCTTTTTTTCTTAACAGATTTTTTAGCACATTTGGCTTTATTTATAAATTCTAATTTTTCTTTTGCTTTTTTAAATTAGTTCCTATTTTTGTTATTAGAGCTTTTCATCTTATTTTGGTTATTTTAAAAAATTTTCTTGAAGATAAAGCTCCTTTTTATACTCTTTATTAATAAATGTATCCAAGGTTTAACATTTTCTTATGAATATTCCTTTAAAAGAATCTGTAGATATTTATATGTAATGCTATCATTAGTGTTAATTTTAAATGGCCTACAGTTTTAGCTTTTAGATCTTCAACTTGAAAATTACTTAGAAAAAAGATATAATGTACAAACAGCAAAATATAATATTAGTAGAGTTGATACACCAATTCGGGGTTAATTTTTTTTCAAGATATGAACTTATAACACCTCTTCCATTTCTGTTAGATTAACCTCTAACACACAGAAGTGTAAATCATATGAGCCCTTTCTCAGTTATGGATTGCTAGGTAAATATGCTGTGACAACAAAGTTATACTCACCAAGAGTGCCAGGTATGTGCTTACTAGAAAATGATCTTTCAATATAGAGGAAAAAAATCTATAAATTATCATTTTTTTCCAAGACTGGGACTTTTCTTTCACAATGTTATTAATGAATGACCATGGCATTTGAAACTGCTTTCCCTGACATAAAGATAAATGATTCAAATGACTGTGCCATGCAAGAGCTCAATCTCCATAGTTTCTAACTCATCAGTAGCTATTCTTCCAAGCCAGAAATGTCAAACAGGTTTTAGGAGATTTATTAGGTTTACTGAAACTTAGATTCTTTTCTTCAAATTTCCTGCTGTTTTCCTCGAACCTCGTTACTGAATGAAGACAGGCTGAGAATGAATCAGTAATATTTAGAGCTGTCTAATGCAGTGATCTTCAAACTCAGGAACAGATATGTGTTTTAAGGCAATCAATTTCTTAGATCTTCAGCTTCTCTATGTACCCTTACTTAAAAATAATCTGACTGAGACCTTGACTGTGGTTCTATTTCCTATCTCTCATTTCACAACTGTCTTTCTCCAACTTTACACAAGAAGGAATCTTTCTTTGCAACATTGCTCTGAGGTTTAAAAACCTCTAGGACATTAAGAAAAGGAGTATTTTTTACTGATGCCAGGGAAGGCTCCTTTAAGCAAAGCATTATAGATCTGACCCCAGACATTTTATTAAAAAATTTATTTCCAAAATCGTTGCCTTTTATATTAAAAAAACTGTTTAAAATTATAATATATTTAAGTTGTTTTCATCAAATGTGCACTATTCATAAGTGTAGTTATAACTCAATCCAGAAAAAACAACTTCTAACAATTAGTGCAATGTGGTCAGAGGAAATTTAAAAAATTTCATGTGTTTTTGTTGTGACATTTTGGGGTGATCAGTAAAAGAATTTTAAAGAAAAATATATTAAATTCTGCAGGAGAAGTTGAAGGGAAATATGATTTTAAGGAAAGAAAGAAGCAATCTAAAATCTTCAATTGTTAATGAAGTTTGTTTATGAATTTTAATTGAATGTTGATGGGTATCAAATCACTTTGATATTGAGATTTCATTGCATATATTTAAAAGCTATTATGATTTTTATTTATGATGTCAATATTTATGATACAGTGGAAATTATAATCTTTACAACTAATTAAATATTTAAAGTAATGATAAAATATTTTAGAAGTATCTTAAAAAATGTGTGAAGTTTTTATAGTATTCCAAAGTCTGACTGCCATTATCTAACGCACCGATTGGTCTACAAATGTGAACATGCTTTGATGACAACGCAGAATTACTGTCAATGTGTGTTTATGTTTAATCTAACTATTCTTTAAATTTGTATCTTCCACAGACTTGTGGAAAATGTCAGTTGTTGAAATTCATGCAACCGCGAATGTTTTCCCTTAAAACTGAATCTGAATGAAGCAAGACAGAATAAGTGACTTTTAGATATGATATCACTCATATTTCTGAATTTGCAGATATTCTGTGCAAGAAATTATCAAATAGTATAATTATGAGATATTGTAGAGGAGGTTATCTCTCTAAGCCTCTTCATTAAGCAGAAAAGACTTCCTTCTGTCAAAAGAGGTTTAAACTTCTGTGGCTGTGGTGAATGAAAGTACTGATTTCTGGTGGTGCAGAGAATGGAGCTGCCAAAGAGAAGTGAGACAAAGGATTTAAGTTAAGAGAGGGCATTACAGCTCCATGCTGCTGGTTTTGCTAACAACCAAAGCAGGATACAAATGTTAGTAAAGCATTTTAATAAGAAACAAAATATCTCTAGAAAATTCATATGTAGATTTACCACTACTTTTTAATGGCAAAAAGAGTTTGAAAGGGAATTAATAGTATTGGGGTCATCTGTTTTTTGTTTTTGTTTTTGTTTTTGCGTATGCATTATGCATTCCTCTCCTAATAGCATCGTGGCTTTGCCTTGGGTAAACCACCTCTTCGCATTTCCCAGATCTGAACAAGTCAATCCAAGCAAAGCGAGCCCCAGAATGTTTTCTGGAATTATGGGGAAACAAACTTGTTTCTTCTGCTGGAATTGTTAGGTTAGGTTTGATAGGCAGAATAATGGTCTCCAGAAAAGGCCCAGGCCCTAATCCCCAGAATCTTTGAATATGTTACTTTACAGGGTAAAAAAGACTCTTGCTGAAATCAAGGATATTGAGATGGGGAGGTTATGCTGGAATATTTGGTAGAGCCAGATGTAATAACAAGGGCCCTTGCAAGAGGGAAACAGAAGAAGGGTCAAGAGAGTCAGAAAAGATGTGACAATGGTAGCAAAGGTTAGAGTGATGTGATTGCTGGTTTTGAAGATGGGAGAGTGCCGTGAGCCAAGGAGTGCAGAAGCCTCTAGAAATTAGAAAAGACTCAGCATTTCTGTTGGCCTCCTCTAGAGACTCCAAAAGGAATACAGTCCTGCCAACATTTTGATTTTAGTTCAGTGAAACTTCTGATCTCCAGAAGACAAGATAATAAATTTGTATTGTTTAAGTCATTAAATTTGTGTTATTTGTTACAGCAGCAATAGGAAACTAATACAGCAGGATCTAAGTCTGGGGCTCCTGGTGGTATGTTTGTCATCACTTTGACCAACGTGTGCTTCAGAATAAAGCCAAAATAGAGTAAAGAAGAATCAAGAGATAGACATGTTACTGGTGACATTTGAGCATTTAAATCTAGCCCTTCCCGAGAAAGTAGTTAATCTGGGTTTTTCAGATTTTTTAGCCAACAATTTTTTGTTAATTTTTTACTATAGTTACTTAGATCTGGGCTCTCTTTTACTTGCATACAGATTTATGTAAAAGACATTTTTTATGTCTCAATTTTATTTATAATAACCCCAGCATGATAACAATATACTTACCATGCTCACCTGCAAAATTTATTGATCAGGTGAACTAATGTATATCTCAAAGATGTAAAATTTTATAGCCATGGGACTTATGCTATAGACAAACTATTTATTTATGTAGGAAAGTATTCAGAATCTATTAATCTTTCACTGGAGGACAAAATCGAAAAAGAATATTCATAACAACACTCAGTCATATGAAAAAGAAGTTTAAAAAGTTCCAAAAAAAAGAATTTTCCTATGATAATTTGGGAAGGTTAGACGTTCTTTTTACACTCCTGCGTTCTCCATTGAGTTACACAACCTGGCATTTGGAACATTTAATAACACCTCTGCCAAAATCTGTATTTTAAACTTGAAATGCGAGGTGGTTCCATAGTGTAGTGGTTAGCACATCTACCTTACACTCAAAAGGTCCTGGGTTTGCATCCCAGGTGGAGCCACAGACCGTACACCTGGTATGCCAGGCCCCTGGGTGCACACCAGTGAGCGTGTAGGAGGAGATACCCCGCCTTTAGAGATCTAGTTCTTAAGGGGAAACAGTAACATCCATAGGTCAGGAATAAAAGTAGGGGGTTGGGGGCAGGATCAAAGAGGGGGGAAAAGTCCCCTGAAGTACATTGAAGAAATTTAAAATATTGGATAGTCACAAACCAAATTATTATAAACTAATGTTTAAAAGATACAAATTCCTTAAGTAAAGAAATCAATAATGATAATAATGTTAATTTTACTTTCATCTTCATTAATAAAGATAAATAAAATCAGGTAGTATGTAATCACTACCCTAGAAAAAGTGAGAACAGGTTGCAAGTGTATGCTCAGTACAGCACTATTTTCAAGCATTTCTTTCTCACAATCTATCTATATGTTTATCAAATTAAAGAGACTGAGAGGCTGTAGCATTTTGCCACTCTTTGGGGAGGTGAAGTGTCCATTGATTAATGAGCCGTATCTACAATGCGTGATTCTAGACAAGTTAACTTCTTTGAGTTTTAATTTCCTCATATAAAATGATATATTAATAGTACCTACAACATAGATTTATTGAAACTACAAAACAAAATAATACATGTTATGCACCTATTAGAATATGGAGCTCATATACATACTCAGTATGTTAGCTACTACTAATATTATTATTACCAATATAATATTGTCATTACTATTAATTTTCTATATACCCTATAGTCTCTGTTTCCTCTGAGTTAGCCCAGAATCCCTAGTTAACATCGCTGTAATGATGGCAGTATAAAAAAAATTATCAATTTTCATTTTATCATGTTTAATGAGGAAAATTAATTAACTTCATTCAAAAAACTTAAAAAATTCATAGCTGTGCATTAAGGAATGTTATAGTTACTGTTACTCAAAATACAATTTAATAAATGAATTCAACTCAGCCCCTGACAACCACAGCTTGCATTTTAGTAGGGATATAGTAAAAAATTCGTATAAAAATACATGCACAAATATACATATAAAATATATTAAAAAGTTCTATGAAGTGTTAGGTTTGCTACATTAGAAATATGTTAAGGGTTAAATAGGGTTAAAAAAGAGGAAGTGGTCAGTTCTATATGGGCGAGAGGATCAGAACAAGGATTCAGAGAAGAGGGGAAACCTGAGAACATTTTGAACAATAGCGAAGCGGTTGAGGGGATATGGGCATTCCATGCTGAGGGAACTGCGTCCGCAAAGGCATAGAGGCAGGAAACAATTTCATGTGTTGAAATGATGGGAGCTTACAGAAGGACAGTGGCAATAAATGAGGCTGAATTGCTCAGCGGGGGAGCAATTAATCCATTCAGTAGATAGTTCTTGATCATTCACCCTGTCAGGCACAGTAGGTACTGGGGATACTGTATTGGTCCCTGCCTTTCCCACATCCACCCAGCTTTATTGAGATATAATTGACATAGTACATTTTGTAAGTTTAAGGTGCACAATGTGTTGATTTGATACATTTATATATTATAGAATGGTGACCATTGCAGTGTAAGCCAACACCTCTATCACGTCAGATAATTACCATTTCTTATTTGTGGTGAGAATATTTAAGATGTACTTTCTTAGCAACTTTCAAGTACATAATACAGTAGTATTAACTATAATCACCATGCTGTACCTTAGACCCCCCAGAACTAATTCATCTTATAGCTGCAAGTTTGTATCCTTGGAGTGGTCTCTGTTTTGATGGGGACTTACATTCTGAATAGTCACAGGTTGCTTCTGTGGGAAATTTGGCTTTATTACAGGGGGAATGGACGTGATCTGATTCTTATTACTGGAATAATAATTCTTATTACAGTCACTTGAGTGGCTGTGTGAAGCAGTGTTTGAAATGGAGCACAACTGAGGACAGAGAGACTAGATAGGTGATTATTTATTAATTCTAATGACAGGAGCCATACAAAGGAACTAGAAGCAAGGGTGGAAAGAAGCAAGCTTTGACATGAGACTTGATAACTGGTCTGAATCTATAAATCTTACTGACTAATTGGACTTGAGAGGTAAAAGGGTAAAACTTGAACGGCCCAGAGTTATCTGACTTGTGTGAGAGGTGATGCTTTCACTGAGTTTCATTTCTAATCACCTTTTCCAGACAAGTAAGAGCCTTGGAGGCTGAGCCTGGGCTGGGGAGTGGTGTTCTAGGAGCCAAGGCTGGAAGGGGTGTGCTTACGGTGAGTGGTAGGAGTACATGGGATTTGGGGAACATGGGAAGCATAACTTGCCTTGGGGCTGCAACATGTGAAACTAGAGGGGAGTGTTCCAGATGCCTCCAAATTGTTCAAGGAGATTCAGAGGAGGACCCAAAGCTATGAAGGAGTGGGCCTATGTCAGGCAGTGGAGGAACTCTCAAGGAAGACTGGAGAAGCCACAGGAAATCCAAAAGTTCCTCTATATGTCACCATCTCTGGTTCTAGCTCCAGTCTGGGCACTAAATCCCTTGTGCCAATACTGATAACTGAGGGATGACAGGATGACAAGGTATTCCTGTGAATGCTTATTTTTAGTTATTACTCCTCAGGCTGGCTTTGGGTACCCTTGGCTTCTCCTGACCCCAGTAACTTCCACCACTCATTCTGAATATGTCTCTCTCCAACCTCAGCTCTGGAACCCACTCATTGGACTTATTTCAGCCATGGAGTATCTATCTTATCCAGTGCTAAGCCACTCACTCAATGTGGGCAGATGGAATTAAATTTTCCACAAGGGGTCTTAATGTAAAAACTATGTATTGAGAGAATTGCAGACATAAAAAGAAATGTTGGCATTATTATTATTTTTTTTCATTTAATTTTTCCCCCTTAACATAAGCAAGGTGGAATCATCTCCAGGTCCAGATATCCTTCACTTCTCAGGGGATGTAAGGTGGTGACTCTGCCATCTCCAGAGTCATCACCTCGCATCCTTTAGACCTGGTTCTTCTAAATGGTTACCTCACCAGAAGCAATTATAGCATTATCAGAAATTAGACTTTTTAGAAAAAGTGTTTCGTGATGAGTACTAGCGGTATATAGAACCCTATTTGAGAGTTGTTTGTTCTCTTTCCTCATAGTCAATCAGACAAAAATTTTTAAGAAATACAGGTGAAATTAGATTAAAGTCAGGAAGAATGACTTCAGATAGATCAATTGGGAGACAATGAGATAGATGCAATGCAGTTTTTTTGCATTGTTTTGTAAGAAATAAGATGTCTACCAAAAAAAAAAAAAAATCAAATAACCTAGGTTGTGAGATAGAGGGTGGAGATAGAAGGTGGAAGAGGAAAAAATAAAGAAAAAAATAAGATTTGTGGGGAGGATAGGAAATTCAATTTTGGATATGTTGACTTTAATACAATTGTGGATTCATAGATGGATCGTAATTAGAGCGATTTACGCTGTGAAAGACAGAATTCCAGAGAATAGCTTAAGTCTAAGCTATGAGAATGACTAGATAGTAGTGACACAGAATTTCTGACCTGTCCTATGTAACGCACAGAGTTGTGGGGGTTCAATAAAGTAAATACACGTGAAGGTCTTTGTAAAATCATAAAGCATTGTGTACTTTCATTATTTTTATTACTATCTTGAGAATTACAGCTTATAGACATCCTTTCTGTGTTTCTTATAGTCAGATAAAATATTTTTTTCTCCAGAGAAGTCAATGATTTCCTCTCTTTGTTCCCGTTACCCCAACCACTCCTCCACTCCCCCGCCCCAACACAGACGCTGAGGTCTGAGGTTTCTGTAAGTCTCTCTCTGTCATTTATCTCACTGTGCCTTCATAAAAGCACAAAAATACATCGCGGCATCCTCCAGCTGGGAGTCTGATATCCTGAGACTGAAATGTTTGGTTGCTTTTTGGAAGTTCACAGAGAAGCGATCATGCATGGCATTTTGTTGCTTGTATGATTCTTGGCGGATAATGAAAATCATCTCCCCACTGGGAGGCTGTTTGTACCAGAATAAATAGTAAGTACTCTCACTAGTGTCATATGTGCAGGCCAGGGTCACAGTCTCTGTCTCCTGCACAGACATTTCTGGTTGAGGCTGAGTGACTGTCTGTGCCACGCTGGATTCTGTAGGAAAGAGGAGAGAAAGACCGCAGTGGGGTATGACACCAGAGAGATAAAGCAGGCGTACTTACAGCTGGTTCTTGTGCCCACCCACCTTTCCCCTTCTTGACCCAAATCCTAGGCATAACGTATCAGCCTTCTGGCTCCCCATAGCTGGGCTGTGTGAGGCAATACGGTTCCTGCGCTATTTAATCTTCTCTTGTTCCAAAGCCCCATTCGATAACATCGTAAATAAAGACCTACACTTTCCTTACCTAGACAGGTGGAGATCACGACTGTCCACAGTAAGGCAGCAAGCCTCATGCTGACAGCTCCCCTGCAGGGTAAGAAGTCTCTTGTTCTGATCTGGGCTCTCTCTGTTCTCTCTGACTCTTCTGCTTCAGAGCAGGAAATGGTATGATGGGGAGTGGGATGGGGAGGGGCGGGGAACTAGGTCTCAGTAAGGAAAGAGTGTTTTTCCGATACTCTTTGGTCTGTCTTTCAGAAACTATGCTTTTCGTTATAATTTCAAATGAAAGTGAAAAATGTTTTCTGAGTCCTTTTATTTGAGGATGAAAACGAGGAAGAGAAAAGAGAGCTGGCAGTCTTATTTCTGGTAAGAGTTAATCCTAGAGAGGAAAATGAACCTGGATGGTGAGCAGAAGTGGAAGGCTTTCATTTGCAACACTGGCAACTCTGTAACTTCCTTTTCTTTTTAAAAATAAACATGCTAAAGCAACTATGAAAAATATGAACAACTTGTTATGTTAATGTATTCAATTTTTTATCTTTTTATATTTTCTCAAAATAAAGAATGAGAAAAAATATATATGTTTGTGAGTGAGAAGAACATGTCGTGTCTAATTGTGTCTATATTTTGCATGGATAGTTTTTAAAAAATAAGTCCTTGTTTGTGCTGTATCAAGAAACTCTGAAATAACTATTTCAGGAGTTCTCCTTAGCACCAAATGGCTTCAAACAACTCATATTCAGAGTTGCTCTCTTTATTCATTCAATCTTGAGAAAATTTGTGAATAAAGAACTATAAAATACCTACACCAGGATTCATTAGAATTTTGCATTTCCAGAGGGAATGACAGAGATACTTAATTCCCGAGTTGGAGTCCCCAAGCCACGAGTATGTATGGGAGCCCATTACATCCTGGGTACGGTCTACAGAGCACAGTCTCTGTAACACAGTGGTAAGTGGCTGAGTCTCTCTCCTCAGAGAGGTGTGCAAGGGAGTCATAAGAGTTGGGACAGCCCTGAATGAGGCTGTTAGAATCCTCTGTGCCCCTAAATCTGGTGTAATAGCAATGGAAGAAGAGGCATCAGAATTTCTTCTAGATCATCTCCATCCCTGTCCCATGATTTGAATTCCTGTATCTTGGTTTTGGATCCCCAAAAGTCACCTCCAGTATGAGGATTTGTGTGTAAGCAGTTTATGTGCAGGTGATTCCAGGAAATATTGGTAGAAAGTGAATCAGAGAAGGGAAGGAAGCCAATACAGGGTGTCATCATGCAGCCAGTTACTACTACGGGCTATTGGAGCTTAATGCAGCTGGTTAACTCTGAGGTTCAGATAATATACCCTTTAGAATTATCCCACATGAGGCCTGAGGAGCTGGAAAAATTCTTAAACTCGTTGTCCATCACTGATTGAGGGCTGCCTTGAAACTCAGCATCATATTGAAGAATAGCTCTTCAATCTCTCAAAGTGCTGGTGCTTTAGCTTTTGTTATTCCAATGTTCCATTAGGCTAATGGTTTGTGGGTAATGCTGTATGTAGTAGGATCAATATATCTAATGGTCACATGTCCATTGCCATACCTGCTTGCTATAAAGTGGGTCTGTTGATGCAAAGGGATGTGAAATTTTTTGATAATGATCAATCAGACACTCTGAGCCTTTAGTTTATGCTGCTGTATGTGACACTGTAGAAGGGAAGGCAAACTTGTACCCAGAATATGCATTAACCTCAATAAAAATAGATTAGTGTCACCTTCAGGGCGGAAGTGGCTCAATGTAATCAACTTGCCAACAAGTGACCGGTGGTCTCCTTGAGGTGTGATTCCATGTTGAAGATTCAGCATTATATCTACTGCTGACAGGTTGAGTATTTGGCAGCAGAAATAGCTAAATCTGAGGTGGTGAAATAAATCCATGCTTCTGGGGTCATGGAGAACCTCTCTTCAGTCACCTTTGTTAATACGTTCATAGGTCTATTGTTCACGCACTGAAGTGGGCAGAGGCTGGTGACATCCTCTGGACGGATCATTTTGTTCATATGATGATTCAGTGCTTCCTCTGGAGTGGATGCTTTCCAGTGGGTAGTAATGTGAAAAATAAGGATCTTAACAATTTGTTCCTTATACACACTGCTCTTCCAGTTCATGGTCATCCTTAAATGTGACTCACCCTCCTCCCACCCTACCTGCTCAAGGTTCTGACCTTAGAAAACAACGGGATGCTGGGCACTTTTCAAAGACCCAGTGTTATTAACCTCTGATCACACCAATTTGACTCCTCTAGCCAGCTGGTTTACCTTTTATCCCCTTTTGAGGAGGAACTAGATTTTCCATCATGTTGGCGCCTGGAGATATCACCTCCCTGTAACTGAGTTACTGCTCTCCCTGGGGGCTGGCGCCTGAAGACACCACCTCCCTGAAACTGGAGAATTTCCACTTTTACACTCTTTTCATGATATCCTTTATAAACTTTATATCATTTTCCCTCAGGTTTTGATACTTGATCTTTTAAGCCAGTCTTTTCAAATTGTCAAAATATATTTTCTTTCATTATTAAATTTGATGGTCACGGCTTTTAAGATTTTGTATTTTTGATATATTTGTAATGGTGTTACCGAACTCAAGGGGTTTGCTACTTGGGTGTTCGTTCTATTCAAGAATGAGATGTGGGCTAGGCAGTTTTATTTACTTGCAGCAATTAAAGAGGGCAGAGGATTCACAACCACAGCTCTGTCTTCCTGAAGGGAGGCTTAGCCATTGCTTATGTGTACCTTTTGGTTAATCACACATTGATTTCTTCTTTGCAGTTGGCTACACTTAACAGGTTGAGTTCCTGTCAAGCTCTGCAAAATACTGTGTCTGCAAAATAGAGGTGTCTGCAAAATACTGTGCTACATTTTAACACTTAGCAAGAATAATATTTAGTAAGAACCACCCAGACCTTGAGACCCTTGTCCTATTTAACAAAGGCCTACGAAGAAGCTCAACTGCAAGAATTTTCCTCTGTTCTCTCTGCTCTTTTTAGTGCTCTTTCCTTTCTGATATTAAGCCTCGGTTTTTTGGACTAGTCTTAACAGAGTAAGTGTTTTACACTGAGAAACAAAATACTTTAGCTGGTATTTGACAACATTATCCCTCTACACATAATCTTCAAATGAACTCTTTGACATTATGTTATTTAAAAAACTCTCTTGTTTCCCTTTGCTCAAAGCAAAGTTAAAACCAGTGTTCTAGGGCCCTTGGAGGAGAAGGTACAGGGCTTTGCAGGCTGCAGGCACAGAGTGCAGATGCCTGAGTAGCACTGCACGCTCTCTGGCTACACACAGGAACATGGCTGAGTCACGGAGTCAGGGATCCCTCATGAGCAGGGAAAAGTGCTGGCCCTCTGTAATAAGCCTGCCTGTGAATTTTCTGCTGACCTCGTCTTTCACACTTGATGGCGTTTGTATCAGGAAGCTGAGGCCTTCCCCAGGATCCCGCCTATACCATTGGAAGAAATTGGAAGCACTGTCTTTGTAACTACAGTTCAGTGTTAAAGTCTTGGCTTTCTGGACTGTCAGGAAAGGGAGGCTCGGTTCTACCGCAGTTGTCTGTTCAGGAGGAGTGAAAAGATTTTCATATGTAAGAAATTTTTTTTTTTAAAGAATTTTCCTTAGTCTTTTTATATTCCTCAGAACAAATTCTAGATTGTCCCTGGGATCCCCCTAAATTTTAGTACCTCAGGAACACTTTCCTGGGAAAGTGATAGTTCTCCCCTAATTAGAGCACTGTCAAATGATGTCAAGTCTGGCACTGCAGAAATGCTAGCAAACCTTCTAGGCGTCTCTAAGATTTTCTCTCTACTAATGAGGACACTTACCAGGAATGTTCTCAAAGAAGAGAATTTTAGTCTGGGAAGATTAGAAGGAGTTGTTACAGTGGTTTGGAAGATGAATCATTTACTTGAGAGTTTCCCTTGGAATTTTCTTCTCTTTCTCAGATGTGGTGATTTCAACATTCCAGATTAGTACCAGCAACAATGTATCTAGTGAAAGATGATTAAAAATTTTCCAAGCAATGAAAGGGGTTGCGGCAGGTCAACAATAAATGTTCAGTGTCTGCTACCTGAAGTTCCTTCAACTTAACCCTGTGAGATGTTTAATAAAAGGTACAAAATAGAATATGTTATTTACACATTTGGGGAGACTAGAAAAACATATATAAAGTTAACTCTAGGGGGCAGTGCATGATAGGTATCAGCATTTACTACAATAGAAGCAAAAATATAGGAACAATAATTACAGTTAAGGGTGAGTAGCTTAATAACTGGCATAAAAGCTAAGAAGAAGAATCAGACAATCATCTTCACTGATGCAGAAAAGGCATATGACAAAATACAACACACATTCATGTTAAAAACACTAAAAAGTAGGAATTAATTAATTCCTTAACATAAAAAATGCATATGTTACAACTCCAAACCAGCACTAACTTAGGGAGAAAAGCTGGAAGCTTTCCTATTAAGTTAGAAAAAAGCAAAAGATGTCCAACACCTTTATCACCATTTAACACTGTGCTGGGGCTACTGAACAATGCAGTCAGCCCAGAGAAAAACACTTAGAAGCATAAGAATTGGAAAGAAAGAGGTAAAATATCATCTGCATGTTTGCAGATGAAATAATTATATATCAGAAGACCTAAAAGACTAGAAAAACCACTACCAAAACCTTGGTTATAACACAAACAACAAATTTTAAAAAGTCATATTCATATGCAAAAACAAAAAACAGTTAAAAGAAAATGTGGAAAGAAAGAGAATAGTTTCTATTCCATAAAGGTAAAAATTAAGAAAAAGGATTCTTAAGTGCAAATGAAGGCTAGGAAGACAGGTCAATTAAATATAATAGCAAATCAGTAATTAGGCCCAATTGTATGTGGAAATTTAGTATACGATAAGGACAGCATCTCAAGTCATTGAGGGGAATGACTTCTCATTAAATATGTAGTAATAACTTGTATCTCTTATAGATATGAGGTAACAAACAAATGTGATTGTAATACTGTCCCGTTCTTGACCAGTAGTCTTCAACCTGTAGTTGTATACTTGCGGAGTTCTTTAGCTTTTCCTATACTCTTGAAGACTTTCCATGGGTTATGCAAGCAAAGATAATTCTAAAGGAATCCAGTCATATATATTTCCCTAAAACTAGTCTGCTTCAGAAAATGCTTGAGATCCAGATGTCATGCTGTTGTTTCTTTCCCACTCCCCTTTCCACACTTCCCCTTTGCTTAAAAAAGAAGAGTACACATTTCAACCATCCTGAATCTTACTCCAGTGCATTGCTCCAGAGTGCTAAAATTTCTAAGGTATCAAACAAGGAGACAATTCATTGGCTTCTCCCTTCTGAGGAAGAGTCCTTAGTAGATAAGCAAGAAATATTGAAAGACAGGGATGTAATTCAACTAGGCAACTGCCTTACAAGAGTCTGTCTGTCTGTCTGTTGGTCCATCCGTCTGTCCATCATCCATCTATCTATCTATCTATCTATCTATCTATCTATCTATCTATCTATCATCTATTATATTGGAATTAGAAATCAGAAATGAATTGGTTGTCACTGGAATCCATCATGTAACATCCTTATTCGAATTTAAAAACGAAGGCAGACTTTTTCTAACGGAAAATAAGTCTTATGTAGCTACTATGTTTGACAGTGTGGGGTATGGGAGAAAGAAGAGTCAAAAAGACTCCAAGATTTTTTTTGGCTGTAGTAACTAGGTAAATTATATTACTTTTTTTTTTTTTTTTTTGAGATGGAGAAGAGTGGAGGAAGAGCCTATGGGATAGAATCAGGTATTATGTTTTGTATGTGAAATATTGGATGCCTTTTAGATATCTAGTATAGATGTTATGCAGATCACAGTATGTATGAGCCTGGCTTTCAATGGAGAGGGCTGGGATGGAGATGTAAATTTGTGAGTCATCAATGTATAATTGCTAATTAAAGTCATATTCCTAGATGAGGTTGTAAAGGAGGCAAGGCTTTACCTCTTCCCTCTTAGAGTCTCTAGCTAGGCCTGAGAATTAAGTTGATATAAAACAGATTAACAGAAGAAAAGCATAAAGATTTTATTTAATAATTTTTACATGTACATGGAGAACCTCATAGGAAAAGGAAGACCCAAAGAAGTGGCTCAGCCTAAATGTTTATATGCTAAGTTCAGCTAAGAGTGGTGATTGTGAAAAAGTAGTTAAAACATATGCATAGATTAAAGGAAGATAAGAGTTACTTTATTATTATTATTATTTTTAAAATTTATTTATCTATTTATTTATTATTATTATTTTTTTATGGTGACATTGGTTAACGAAATCCAATAAGTTTCATCTGTACACCTTAACAGTAAGGCATATATATATTTACACTGTGTGTTCAACTCCCCTGGTTAGATTTCTTTTCACAAGGTCTGTTTGCATAGACTTCTTTAAGCCTCAACTCCCATCTGGTGATAAGAATGTTTCTTTTCTTGTATAGGGAGGGCATCTTTCACATAGGAGCTCCATCTCCTGCTTTCAGGAAGAAAAAGAGGTGATGGAAGGGTCAGAGTGTCCCTCTTACACCTGTTTTTTAAGTGCTTGCAGCTCAAAATAATCAATATGCTAAAGCGACATATTTTGGGGTGGCATGTCCTGAATCCCTTCAAGAACATTTGAAGAGACTGAATGTAGATGGAATCTGTACTTGAGAGCTGAACCCTGAGACAACACACAATATGTAAAGGTTAGTAAGTAGAGGAAGATCTAGAAAAAGAGACTGAGCAGGTGTGGTTTGTGAGGTAAAAGGCAAACCATGAGACTGTTGAGTCCTAGAATTAAATGAATGTGAGTTTTAAGGAGAGAGTAGCCAAAATGTCATATTTTTCCGAGAGTTTCAATAAGGTAAGCAATGGTAAAGGCTCACTGGATTTGTTGATATGAAGCTCATTGGTGACCTTAGCAAGAGTGATTTCAATAGAATGCTAAGGATGATTGTATGACTCTTGGGGGTTCAAGTAAAAAAAGAGTTAGGGAGTAGAGATAATAAAAGCAGAAAAACTTTTACAGAAGTTTCGTCACTGAGAGAGACAAGGAACAAAAAGACTGTAAACTATTTTTACCTATGGAACCACGAATTCGAGTTCTAGGATGCTGTCTTAATGAAATGATGAGTAAGTAAAATCCTACTTTATATTTAAGATGCTTACCATAATTCTATTTAAAATGATTATAAATTAGAAATAATTAAAATATCCAAAAAGGAAAATTATAAAGTTAAGTATGGTATACCTATGCTGTAGAATAATAGATAATCAATTCAAACTATGAATGCAAGTTTTTAATGATAAAAATCAGGTTCTTGATAAAAGGACAAAGTTATTCTTCTGATATACTGTAACAATGTGCAAAATGTGAAAAAGAAACAAGTAAAAATAATGAGTGCTTGTCTATATGAGAGAATTACAGATGTTTTTAGTATTTTTATAAATTTTTCCAATCAGAAATTCATAAAACATACATAAAATTGATATGGTTGATATTTCTTATAACGAAGATAAATCAATGATCATCTACTTTTATATAAACCTAGCTGTTTTTACTAGGAAATGCTTTTATGCACCATATATTCAGCTTGCAAAATAGTACAAAACCGAAGTGTCGCCAAACCTTCGGCACTATGCATTATTGTTCTATTGGTTGTAAACAACAGAATCTTAGTTCATGCTGGTTTGCTCCGCAAAGAGTATTTTGAGTTTTGCAGCTACAGCACAGCTGAATCTATAGTCTCAGATACTGTTCTCAGAAAACTGTTTTTATACATTGGCATTGTCTTTCTCTGTTTCTGAGACTACAATGTGAATGATGCTCCCTAAAGTTGTACAGGGAGTAAGTTAAACAACTCAAAATAATATATATGTGGTGGCTTTTAGAACAAAAGGCTTTGATTTCCTCAGACATTTGAGACAAGACAGGCCACTCCAAGGACATCCGCCTCCATGGAGTGTGGACACAGGAGGTCCAGAGCCACAATATAACATGATCCCTTTTCATCCAAGAGACTCAGGGAATCCTTCGGAGGCTTCTGCTCCTTCTTCCTTTCTAAATTTCAACTAAGAATTCAGGACTGTAGCAGATACCTTCTTCTTTCTCAACTTTCTGCAAGGACCGGTGGTAAGGGTCCCTGAATACGCATTGAAAATGAAGAAAACAAAGGATCAGAAAGGTGACCACAGAGCTAATAAGTGACGGAGACAGAAGTCAGACCCACAGCGCTTTGAAGTCTGCCCAAAATAGTATCTCTACGCCTGGAGAAGGCTGTCATTTTGGCTTCTTTCTCTACAAAGATGAAGGGACGAATAGGATGATGGAAGGGTGGACCTAAGTATCACTGGGTACGCTGTCTGTGGGTGGCCCTAAACGCTGCATGAGGATACAGAGAGGAATGAGACGTAGTTTGCACCTCTAGGAGCTCAAAGTGTCAGTGAGTGCTTCTCAAACTTCTGTACCCGAGTACCCGCAGATGACCGAACATCGCCTCAAGAGCCCCAAAAGCTGGGAGGGCTGTGCATTTGCCGCAAGTGAGCC
>NW_011888994.1:2861339-2861663 GCF_000151845.1 Pteropus vampyrus | reverse complement strand
AATATAAGTTGACATATTCAGTTACAAATACAATCATTATTTGGTTCCATGATAATAAGGCATAAAGGGTGGGTAGTCCATGTAAAATATTGTAATTTATATTCATTTTAGGAGAACAGTGTTGTGACACCAACTCTCTGATACCAACAGGGTGTCTTACAACACTATTCTGGCACTAAGTACCTGAAGTTAGGGTCACAGTCTATAGGTTTAAGGGCTCAGTTCTCCTGAGATCAGCCACAAGTGGGATCCATACCTGCCTGCACTTCTCTGATCAACCAGCTAGCTATACATTTGGTGGTTGCAACAATCTCCTAAGTTTCA
>NW_011888994.1:2860483-2861289 GCF_000151845.1 Pteropus vampyrus | reverse complement strand
AATATAAGTTGACATATTCAGTTACAAATACAATCATTATTTGGTTCCATGATAATAAGGCATAAAGGGTGGGTAGTCCATGTAAAATATTGTAACTTATATTCATTTTAGGAGAACAGTGTTGTGACACCAACTCTCTGATACCAACAGGGTGTCTTACAACACTATTCTGGCACTAACTACCTGAAGTTAGGGTCACAGTCTATAGGTTTAAGGGCTCAGTTCTCCACAAGACTGTCTACTCTTCAGAGATCAGCCACAAGTGGGATCCATACCTGCCTGCACTTCTCTGATCAACCAGCTAGCTATACATTTGGTGGTTGCAACAATCTCCTAAGTTTCAATAATTCACTAGAATGACTCAAAGCTAGCTTAAAACTTTCCTTAGGAACACAGTTTATTATAAAGGATAAGGCTACAACTAAGGAAGAGCCAAATGAAGAGCTGCACAGGGGAAGGTCTGGGAGGCAGGAGAAACAGAGAGCTTTCATGCTCTCTCCTCATGAAATCTGAGTTTGCCACCCTCCCAGCACATCAACATGTACACCAAGCAGGAAGCTCCACCAAATCTCAGTGTCCACGCTTTTTACTTGAGTTTCATTACACAGGCTCCTAGCACCTCCACCTCCCCGCAGTGTGGACACCGGGCGTTCCAGAGCCACAATTCAGCATGATCTCTTTTCATCCCAGACCCCGGGGCTCCTTCCTAAGGCCTCGGCTCCTTCCCGCTTTCCGCAGTGGAAATCAGACTTCAGGACGGAAGCAGACACCTCCCTCTCCCGCACCTTTCTGCCTGGGATGGTCGT
>NW_011888994.1:2857771-2859112 GCF_000151845.1 Pteropus vampyrus | reverse complement strand
ATCGCTGGACACACTGCCTGTGGGTGGCCCTGAAGTCTGCAGAAGGATACAGAGAGGAATTAGACCCATTTTCTGTCCCAAGGACCTCAATGGGACCCTGCGAGCTTGTTAAACGTATGAACCCACTACCCGCAGAGGACTGAACAATGCCCACAATATCCCAGGGACTGACCAGCATCTGAATTTGCCGCAAGTGAGCTATTTCTCAAAAGTTTGCACTTCGGCTCAAGATGGATGTGAACTGAGTGATTAACCCCAGAGGTACCATATATATATGTGCATATATATGAATATGAATATATACGAATATATATGCACAAATATATGGTGGATTTTCAGGAAAAAAGTCTGTGTTGCCCTAAGGTCTTTAGGGACGGCAGGCCGTTCCAAGCACATCTGCCTTCCCGGATTGTGGACACAGGGGGTCCCAGAGCCAAAATGAGACAGAGTCCCAGCAGATCCCAGAGGCCCCAGGGCTCCTTCCTAAGGACTCTGCTCCTTCCCGCTTTCCGCAGTGGAAATCAGACTTCAGGACGGAAGCAGACACCTCCCTCTCCCTCACCTTTCTGCCTGGGACGGTCGCCATGGTCCCCGTGGACGCATTCCAAATGAAGAAATGAAAGGCTCAAAGAGCTGATCGCAAAGCTCCTAAGGCACGGAGGCCGAATTCAGACCCACAGCTGTCTGCACTGTCCCCCAACAGACCTCTTGCCAGCGGGTGATAGCCGCCATGGATGGAGGGGCCAAAGCATCCCTGGGTACGCTGTCTGCGGGTGGCCCTGAACTCTGCAGAAGGATACAGAGAGGAATTAGACCCATTTTCTGTCCTAAGGAGCTCAATGGGACCCTGAGAGCTTCTCAAACGTATGTATGCACTACCTGCAGAGGACTGAACAAGGCCACAAAGCCCCAGGGCCTGACAAGCCTGTGTATGTGCCGCAAGTGAGCAATTTCTCAAAAGTCTGTACTTTGGGCTCATAATGGACATGAAATGAGTGGTTGATGCCAGAGCTACCATACATATATGTGCATATATATATATGAATATATTCACATATATATATGGTGGATTTTTAGGAAAGAAGTCTGTGTTGCCCTCAGGTCTTTAGAGAAGACAACTTGTTCCAAGCACATTCGCCTTCCCGGATTGGGGACACAGGGTTTCCCAGAGCCACAATGAGACAGTGTCCCAGCTCATCCAAGAGGCACCGGGGCTCAATCCTGGGGCCTCTCTTCCTTCCTACTTTTTCAATTTGATATCAGACCTCTGGACTGGTGCAGACACCTTTCTGTCCTTCACGTTTCTGCCTGGGAAGCACGCCCGGTTCCTGGACACTCATT
>NW_011888994.1:2787579-2857721 GCF_000151845.1 Pteropus vampyrus | reverse complement strand
GTATACCCATGGATCTTTCTCTTATTTGAATTTTTAGCATGCAGATCTTGCACATATTTTGTTAGACATATATCTCAGTATGTCATCTTTTTTGTTAATATTGTAAATGATATTGTTTAATTTAATTTCCACTTGTTTGTCACTACTCTATGGAAATGCAATTGACTTTTGGGTATTGGTCTTGTATCCTGTGACCTTGTTAAAAGTCACTTATTAGTTCAAGTAGCTTTTGTTTGGATTCTCTTTGGAATTTCAGCAAAAGTAATCATGTTGACTGAGAATAGCTTAGTTATTCCTTTCAGCTCTGTATATCTTCATTTTCTTGCTTAATGTACTGGCTAGGACCTCCTGGATGACCAATATGCTTTTTATTCACTAGTCTTGTTTCACAAATTAATTTTTGAAACCCCTTAAATAGTAAACCTCTGGATGGATTTCAGGGGTCTGTGAATCTTTGAAAAATATAAGCAACATTGTGTATTAATATGTATATCTATATTTCCTTACAGGAAGTGGGTTCATGGCTAATTCAGACTGTCAAAGGGATTTACATCATCAAAAGAGTTAAGGAACTAAATTTTAAATAAAACCCTAGGTATATATAAAGACTCTTCATGATATTAGTTTTCACATATACAGCAATGAAAGTTATTAAGAACAGAAATTTTGTTTTTTACCTTGCCCTCCCCCACTCCATAGAAAGAATAAACAGTTCTCTGCAGTTTTGAACCCTATCACTTCTGTGTTAAGGACAAATTTAAATGTTGGTAGGGATTGGTGGTAGGATGCTTAGAATGCATACAAAATATAGATGAAGTAAGGCCAAATCCCTATTTCAAAGCCCTCAAAAATAAAAATATACCAAAAAGGGCATAAGGCGGGAAAAAAATCACTGGTTATGCATACGCTAAAGCTTATTATCTTAAGGCACTCTTGAGAAACAGAATAAATCATATTAAGCTTCATTTACAGAATTATAAAATGATTGAAAATTGGGCACATTTATCTCCCTGTTTGTTTTAAATTGGCCTAAATCCAGAGACAAATAATAAATGAGGTTATTTTTAAGTTCTTTTTCCAACTATAAAATGTTAAAGCTTTGTCTCTAGTTTTATGTGAAAACCTAGGACTAAAATTAGTGAATATATTAATATTTATAAAATTCCCAAAAGGTGTCTAGCTCTGTATTAGA
Organism: Pteropus vampyrus; assembly: GCF_000151845.1. NCBI lineage: Eukaryota > Metazoa > Chordata > Mammalia > Chiroptera > Pteropodidae > Pteropus > Pteropus vampyrus. The sequence continues at coordinate 2,856,529 of NW_011888994.1, read as the reverse complement.
TTCCATTATCTCCCCTCCGTTGAAGGAAAATCTCATTTATTATTATGAGTCAATATTAGTGTTAACATAATTAGCAATCACTTGATTACCATAATTTAGTGAATCCCAGTAATGAAAAGACAAGTCTTCTCAAAACATTTATACTATTAAAAATAATAATAATAAACACATATATGGTGCTTCATATATGCCAAGCACAATTTATTTAATCCTTACAATAGCCCAATGAAGTAATTATCCTCATTTCATATGATTTGTAGTACTGGGTAGCACCTTTCTTTGTGATATTATTCTAGTCCAAGTAATTTTTCTTTTTTTCTTTTATTTTTAATTAAATCTATTGAGGCGACATTGGTTAATAAAATTATATAGGTTTCAAGTGTACAGTTCAATGTCATATGTATATTGCATGTGTATTCACCACTCAAAGTTAAATTTCTCTCCGTCACCATATATTTGACTCCCTTTACCTTTATTATCTCCCCGCCTCCCCGCTTCTCTCTGGTAACCATTAAACTGTTGTCTGTGTCTATGAGTCTGTTTGTCTTGTTCGTTTGTTGCTTTCAGTTTTATATCTCACAGATGAGTGCAATTATATGGTTCTCAACTTTTTCTCACTTATTTTGCTTAGCACAATAATCTCAAGATCTACTCATGTTGTCACAAATGACAGTATTTCATCTTTTCTTATGGCTGAGTAAATTCCATTGTATATATATATGGACCACGTCTTCTTTATCCAGTCATCTATCGAAGGCCACTTTGGTTGTTTCCATGTCTTGGCCACTGTGAATAATGCTGCAGTGAACATGGGGGTGCATAGATTTTAATGAATAAATGTTTTCAAATTTGGGGGATAGATATCCAGAAAGGTCATGTGATAATTCTAGTCTTAATTTTTTGAGGAACCTCCATATGGTTTTCCATAGTGGCTGTACAAATTTACATTCCCACCAGCAATATTTGAGGGTTCCTTTTTCCCCACAGCCTCTCTAAGACTTGTTATTACTTGTCTTGTTGAAGATAGCCATTCTAGCAGGTGTGAGGTGGGATAACATTGTGATTTTGCTTTGCATTTCTCTAATAGCTAGTGAAGTTGAGCATCTTTTCACATATCTGTTGGTCATTTGTATGTCTTCTTGGGAAAGGAAAACCTCTTCAATAAATGGAGCTGGGAAAATTGAAAAGCCACATGCAAAACAATGAAACTAGACTGCTGTCACCATATACCAAAATTAACTCAAAATGGTACAAACACCTAAATATAAGACCTGAAACAATAAATTGCATGGAAGAAACGTAGATACTAAACGCATGGGCCTTAGATTTAGAGAGGATTTTATGAATTGACCTCGAAGGCAAGGGAAATAAATGACTATTAAACTAAAAAGCTTCTGCACAGCAAATCAAGACAAAGAGGCAACCAACTGAATAGAAGATATTTGCAAACAAAACCTCTGATAAAGGGCTAATATCCAAAATATACAAAGAACTCATACAACTCAACAAGAAAACAATCCAATCAAAAAATAGGCAGAGGACCTGACCAAGTAATCTTTCTTCTTTACCTCCACACCCATTCTTGAAGGCTCTGCGTTCTTTATCATTTATTGTTTTCTGATAATTAGTAGAAAATAATCCTTCTCTTCTGTTCTTTCATTGTGTTACAATCTCCGAAAGGGTACTTGTTACAATCTACCCTATTTGTCTAAAATGTCCATTTGTGTAGATCACCTTTGTATGCTACATTAAGATCATCTAGAGGTCGAGAACTTATCTTGGGAGGTCTTCCCTAGCAGTGATTTGCATGGAGTCTTGCACATTCATAATAGGCAATCTGTGTTTATTAAAATGAGTTTACTAAATGTCATTTGCATACAATTTGTCTTCCAGGAATTTACTCGATAAACTTGCTCATGTGCAAAACCATATAAGCATTAGGCAGCACAACTCAATGGGTAAGAGTCTGCTAGGATGAAATCCTGACTCTGATACTTTCTAGTCATGATCTTGGGTAAGTTACTTAACCCTTCTGTGTCTTGATTCTGTCACCTGTAATGGAAATAATACCTACCTCAGATGGTAGTCATGTGGATTAAGAGAACACTTTTGAAATGTGTTTAAGAGTGCCCGGCACATAGTAATATATGTATTATTATTTCTTACATCATTGTAATAGTGAAAAGCTGGAAACAACCTAAATGTCCATCAATAGGGGATTGTTTAAATCAACCTTAGCACATCCTTAATGGAATTCTATGCAAACATTAAAAAGATTAGGGGTCCAGAGAACATGTACAAATGACTAATAGATATTTGAAAAGAGGCTCAACATCATTAGTCATTAGGGAAATGTAAATCAAAACCAAAATGAAATGTGACCGTACATCCACAGGATGGCTATTATGAACAGTAGCAAGTGTTGGCAAGAATATTTTTTTAGGCAAGGCAACTCTTGGTTGACCTCACAGATTGCAAGGACCTTTTCTGCTTACAATTCCTTATTATTATTATTTTTATTTTTTACACCTACAGCACCTGGACTTCCTAGGTGGTCTCCCATCCAAGTACTAACCAGGCCCAACCCTGCTTAGCTTCTGAGATCAGACAAGATCCAGCTTGTTCAGGGTAGCATGGCCGTAGACTAGAATGTGGGAAAATAAGATCCCTAATACATGGATGCTGGGAATGTAATACAACAACTTTGGAAAACAGTTTGGTATTCTTCAGAAGTTAAACTCAGTTGCAATATGACCCAGCAATTTCCCTCCTATGTATCTGAGAATTGAAAACATACATCCACATAAAAACTGTACACAAGTATTCATAATACCCAAAGTGGATACAATCCAATTGTGCAACTGATGGAATGGATAAGTAAAATGTGGTATAGCCATACAGTGGAATGTTATTTGACCATAACAAGGAATAGGGTACCAGTACAGGCTACATGGATGACCTTGAATACATTATACTAAGTGAAAGAAGCCAGACACAAAAGGCCACGTTATTGCATGATTCCATTTATATGAAATGTCCAGAATATACAAATCCATATAGACAAAGTAGATTAGTGATTACAAAGGGCTGGGAGAAGGGAAGAATGGCAAGTGACTGCTAATGGGTATGGGATTTCTTTTGGGTGAGGTGATGAAAATGTTACAGAATTATAGTGCTGTTGGTTGCACAGTCTTGTGAATATGATAAAAACCAGTGAATTGTACACTTTAAAATGGTTAATTTTATGTGAATTGTATTTTAATTAAAAAAAAAAATAGGGAGGTCTGTAGGTTCTGAGATGGTATAATCTCCAAAATATATTAAATGAAAAAAAGAAAATACAAAACAGTTTCATGGTATGCTATCATGTGCCAAAAAAAAGTACACACACAATGCACTTTGCAGGCACATAAAATCTCTGAAAAGACACATAGGTAACATTATTTCCTAAAGGGAGGGGTTCTGGGGTGGTTGAGGAACAAGGGTGGCCTGTAAGGAAAATCTACCTTCCATGTATACCCTTTTGTACCTTTTGAATTTTACAGAGTACATGTATTACCATTTCCTTTTTTCTAAAGGAAGAAATAAAAATGGAAAACTCTGATGCTTTATCTGTAGACTTTAGTTTTATTTTAAGAGATCATCTTCATTTTCTTCTATGATAAACTTAGAAGATATCCATCCACTCATTTGGTCAGATTTATTTATTCTTTAGCAATTGAAGCATTAAATGATAAGAGCTTTTATTCGCAATCTGTAATATATTCATTATACTTAAGAATGTTTAGCTTTCTCATGGAGAAAAAAAAAAAACAAACGTAAACCTTTATACTATCCACCTACTAGTTCTGTAGCACAATTTTCATTTAAAAGTTTTACTGGTAATCAGACAATTTATATGATGTGAGAAATATCAAGAGTGATTACAAAGTGGCCAGTCTTATAAATCAAGAGCTATGATCTTTGATCCATTGCTCAATCCATTTCAATATCTGATTGATATTATCCTCTAGATCTTCTGGTTTATTGCTGGACAGCTGATGTACTATTTCTTCCTTGTAGGATGCTAATGCTTCTTCATAAAGAACTTGAAAAATTTCACACTGAATATTATCTTTTAGTTTCTTCTCATTATAACCCCTACAAGTAGTCAAGAGAAAGATATAAAAAGTAAATTGAATGACATTAACTGGAATTTTAAGAACATACCAGAAACTTGACAATTTTGAATACATGAAAAATCACACAAAAATACTTCTTGTAGTTTCTTTACCTATAGAAAATAGACTGGCACCTAAAATTTGAGACTTTTTTAACAAAAGGGTTAAAGTAAGGACCAATGTTTAGGTTTGCCCCCCAATATTTTCCCCCACAATATGTCAGCCAGTCAGTTAACAAACATATCTACCTATCTCAAGCCAAATTCTGAGCTATGAGATAAATAAGAAGTCTATAGTTACAGTCCTAGGTTTCAAAAGAATTAGAAGAGTTTAGATATAGACAGATAAAACAAATGGCTGACATACAATAAAATAAAATGCATATGATTGGAATACTATATACTAATTGGGTACTTGATCACACAGATGGATCTTTACCAATTTCAAAGACACTGAAAAAAAATTAAACTTATGTACTCTTTAGGCAGGTATGTAAATTAGCCAACAAATTAGCTTGTGAAAAATATAAAGAAAATTCAAACTCTAATTTATTAAACCTTGTAACAATCAAAATTAAATTGAACTATTTAAAAGGTGATTAACTATGAAAAACCCACAGAATGGGGAAAAATTTTGGCAAATCATATTCCATATGATGGAAATTTGACAATAAAAAGGAATGAAGTACTGGTGCATGTTGATAACACAGATGAAATTTGAAAACACTGCTATATGAAAGAAGCCAAACACAAAAGACTACATATTGTATGATTTCATTTATATGAAATGCTAGAATAGGCAAATTTACAGAGACAGAAAATAAATTACTGGTGGCCATGGGCTGGAGGACTAAAGAGAAATGGAGAATGACTGCTACAGGGTATAGGGTTCTCTTTTGTGGGGGGTGGGGAGGGTGAGCATTTTCTAAAATTGTAGTAATAGATACACACCTCTGTGAATATACTAAAAATTACTGAATTGTATACTTCAATGGATGAATTGTATGGTATGTGAATTTTTCTTAAAAGGTGATTACCTTGTAATTTTTAATGGTTGAAAACAAGACTAGCTCTCTCATAGCCAGTCTTTGGCTATTTACAAAAAACAGCAATTTTTAAATAGAATTTTAAATTGACTTGTTTGAGGAAAAGCATATATGCCATATGATCTTTATTACTTCTCTGTTCAAATACTTTTAATGGCTTTTCATTGCCTCAAGAAAAATGATTAAAGTTTTAGGTTTAGCTCCAACCTAACTTTGCTACTATATTCTTTTGTGCAAGGATTTTGCAGGTGTCCCATCCAGTGGTAGTTAGACAGCGCTAACTATAGTCAGTGAGAAGCACAAATTCTGAACCTGAGACAGCCCTTTACATTCCTCTTAGAATTCTCATCGTCCCACAGACTGAATTAAAAGACAGTGAGAAAATGTTTTCCTTAAAAATTTCTCTGTGACAACATGGATAGACATATAGGGTATTATGCTAAGTGAAGTAAGTCAGACAGAGAAAGAGAAATACCATATATTTCATTTATATGTGGAGTCTAAAGAACAAAATAAATGAACAAACAAAACAGAAACAGACTCATAGATACAAAGAGCAAATTGGTGATTGCCAGATGAGAGTGGGTTGTGGGGCTGAGTGAAAAAAGTGAAGGGATTAAGAAGTACAAATTGGTAGTTACAAAATAGTCATGGGGATATAAAGCATAGGGAATATAGTCAATAATGTTGTAATAACTATGTATAGAGCCAGGTGGCTACTAGACTAATTGCGGGGATCACTTCATAAATTATATAAATGTCTAACTACTATGTTGTCCACTTGAATATAAAATATTGAATGTCAACTCTAATTGAAAAAAATTTTTTTTTTAAATTTCTCCTTTTTGGTTATTCTGGATTAAGTGTGACATACTCTTGGAGGGACTAACTCAAATATATGTTAAAAGTTGTGAAATGTCAATTTTTTTTTAAGTTTTTCATAACCTTTTCCATTCTTATTGTGAGGATAATTTGGATAATGTTCATTCAATAGGAAAGAATATGTTATTGGCTTGGCTGTTTTTCTAGTAAGGTTTTACATTAAGGAAAAAGCACGACTGAATAGGGTTGCTAAATAGTACATTCTACCGAATCAAATTGTCAGTTGAGGTATTCATCTACATGGTTATAAATTACTGCCTGTGAGATACAACTCTTTTTCTTTTAGAGTCAGAATGTTGGTACCATGCGGATCTGGTTTATAGCTACAGAACAAATGAAGTAGTCACAATGGCCAATTTCAAGAACCTAAATAAAAGTTTATATTATACTTTAAGAATTCAATGTTTTCCCTTTCTTACCTTGTTTCAAGTCTTTTGTACAATATACTGTTATCTGTTTTCAATACAAAAACTATGTGAAACCAGCGTTCAGGAAAGAAATCACAACCATGGTAATCAACAATAACGCCACCTTCACTCATTTGGTTTTCTAGCTCATCAACTACCTATAAGCAAGGGAGAAGAAAAAAAGATGAATGCTCCTTTAGAAAACTGATGTCAACTTTCCTATTAAATTTTTAAAGTGTGTACTTTATTTAAAAATTGTACTTACTCTGTCTTCATCTAAAATGGGACAATCATACTCTTCATCATAGCCATCATATAACTGCCCTGAAAGAGATTTACATTGGCTTGTTAAAGTAACTTTCTAAGTAACTTTCAGTAATTTTCAATTAATTCTAGACTTTAGGAAGGGAAATGTATCACCAATTACTCTTTTGGAGACAAGGGAGGGCACTAACACAATACATGTCATGTGGACAGCAAATATAAAGAACAGTAATGATTATATTTTTTTCTGTTCGGAAAACTGGATAGTGACATATCTGAAACTGTTTATCAAAATTGAAACTAAAGAATGAATAATAGACAATTTAGGAATTTATGGGGTTATTAGAAGAGAACTGCATTATTTTTGGTGACCTACAGATTAACGGGAAGAGGAGACACATGGATACACTCTCACACATTAACAGGAGATTAAATTCCAAACTTATTAGGCTGAGGATATGAAACTTATTATAAACAACAAGTTCTTGATTCCAGAAATTAACCCTCTTGTCACTGAGGGCACATCTTTATGAGGTTTGAGGAAGTGGAGTCAGTACCCAGATGATATGGAAGAATATCTTTACTTCTCCATCTTCAGCATCTCCCAAAGCCAAGTGTTAAGTCTTATTTCAGAAGGCAAAACAAGAATGATGGGCAGTTGTAAAGAAGATTTAAACCTAACATAACTTTCCAACAAGCCAAAGCTGGCTTTCAAAGTGAGTCTTACATCAGAGGGTGAGGTATACCAATCCTACCCTCACTTGAATTGCTGGGAGGTATGTAATAAGGCAGGCTAAGATCATCTGTTTAGCCATCTCTAGGGATATGCTTCCTACCTCTTCTCCCTTAATATTTTGGCACAGGTTGAAATTAGGTTAAAATGAGCATGAATTCTAAAGTAATATTAAAGGGTAGTCCTGAGGATTAGTGTAAGGCCAGAAGCAGTTTTAATTTTCTGTCTTGCCTGGAGCGTCTGTGGACTGATTCTGGGCATATAAGCCACTTATCTCTATAGACCCCTAATGTGGCCTCTGCTCAATACTATGTAGAATAGACTAAGTAGCAACATGATCAATGCTTATGATATAAGCAATAAAACATAAAAAGCAGAATTCAAAGTTGTCTGCAATAAAGACAAAGATTGGAAGAAAAACAAAAGATGGAAATAAATTAGTAGGTTTTGGAGCAATTTTTCTGTGTATTATTTTTACAATACTATATATTTTTTTATAACGCCACAAAATCTGACTACCTACAGCTGATTCTGTACTGTGTGGGAGTCTGGAGTAGACAAATGCTGAGGTGCCTTGATATTTTAAAATCTTGACTCTTAGAAGACTAGGGAAATCTTTAAAAATATATGCTGTCTATAATACAGACAACTATTGCAACATTTTTAGAATTAAAGTCTATACTGCAATGCTGAAATGCAGGATTTGTTAAATCTTGTTAATATGTTTTAATAAAATAGTGTAATCCAAGCTTTCAAGCATTCATTTCAAAAAACATTTATCAAACACCATATACCAGTGTCTTAAGGGTAATGAGGATATAATAGTGAACATCAGAGAGTTTACAGTAAAATGAGAGAGGATAGACGACAAGGAAATTATACAGTATTTTAATGTTATAGTTCATGGTGCTATGGGAACAATAAAATAGGCACCTATTATGTTAGAAACATAAACATAGGATATTATAGGAGGCTTCCTGGAGGAAACCTGAAGCAGTTAGCTAAGGAAAAAAAGGTAGAGAAGACTATTCTCAACAGAAAACAAGATATTCAAAGCCAGAGAGACTAGGGAAGTTAGGCTCTTCTCTTTCACAGGAGGGAGTCTTTCAGAATAGTTAGGAAATTTGGTGATAAGGAATCAAGTAAACCGAAGCTAGGTCAAAAAGGGCTTTGAAAGCTGCATTGAGTTTAGACTTTATCCTAAGGCAAAGGAAAACAGTTAAAGCATTTTAAGCGTGAAATATGATCGATTTCAAAATTTTAAAAATCATTTTGCTTTGTGAGAACAAGTTGGAAGGAAGCAAATCCAGAAGCATAGATAGCATATCAAGGCTACTGAATTTTAGGTGAGTGATGATTGTACCACAGGAAATGGGAAGAAACAGATTCTAAACTTCATTTCAAATTTCAAAAAATGGAAATTTATACTTTAGAAAATTTCAATTAGAAGTCAAATTTATAGTTGTCTAGTCACAGGATCTTAATCTAGCAAAGATGATTGGGCTTGCTTTGATTAAATTACCAAAAGCTTAGAAAATTATTCAATTTTGTTAACAGTTTATTTAAAAATATATTACATGCAGAAAAAAAAATTGGTTGTGGAGCCCGAGTTACAAGGTTAAGCTCTTACTTTAAAAGACGTTCCTAGCTGTTGTTAGTCAAGCTGTATCATGTTTAAATGCCATCCTAGAATTCATACACTCATGTGAAAGCTGTTCTTTAAAGATATTGGGATGCTGGTTATGTTTTGATGCTATTGCTAATATTTGACATTTTCAGATTTTTTCCTTTGGAAACATATTTACCACATTTACTTCAATCCAACAAGAAGCCTTTAACGGTAATGCAATCCGTACAAGAAGTTAATTGGTTTAGGATGGAGAGCTTTGGTATCTGACCTTTAAAGAGCAATGAATTCTTAGAGAAGTTGGCACCAAAAAATGTGACATTCAAGTTGGGCTTTTTAGAGTTTTAAGGCAGATAAGGGTATATCTACAGGTAAGGGAATGACATATGTAAAGACGTGGAGGTGAAAAATTCCCAGTGTATATAAGGAATAGTGCACTGTGGGAAGACTGTAGGAGACATAGGAGAGAGTGATTGCAGGTTAAGGATGAAGGTAGACTGAAGCCAGTTCATAATCTCCTATACTTCACTAAAGAGGATGGACTTTATCAGCAAAAAGTTCCAGTCATGTTATTCCTGCTCTTTTTTTAAAGGACATGATGGTGTAGAATAGGGAGGGAAGAGATACTGAAGGTATGAGATTCAGCACAAATGGTCTTGAGAATTGGATAGGGGTACCAGAGAAACACAGCGCCAATAGTCTTAGGAATGGGATAGAGGTCCATAGGAATTTTTCCGATGAACTATCAGGATTTAAAGGGCAAATGGATCTGTCTAGTGCATGAATGTGTTTCTAGGTGTGGGGAATAGGAATGCACTTTGGAGATGTCTGGGAACTATCCAGATGGTTACATTTAGGTATCTAGAAATTGGACTAAGTTTTAATTATAAACTTAACAGTCATCAGCAAAAAGGTGACTAGTTCTGAGTGAATGAAATTACTATAGGGAGGGGCAGAATTACAAGATGGTGGCAGTGAAATCAGAGCATCAAATGTAAAGACTGGAAGAGAAAAGTGTAGGAGAGGCCAATGGAGAAGTTAGTTCCAAAGGCTTCCAGTGGAAGGAAAAAATGGGACACAAAAGAGGTGAGTGTGGAGATGGCAAACTTTTGGAAAGGGTCAGATAGAAAATACTTCGGGCTTTATGAGCGTCTTTAGCTAGTGGTTCTTATCAAAACAGCAGCAGTTTGCCAGCCCCTAGGTTAGAAACAGAAAAGATTTTAATGTGTTGAGGGTCCATCTATACTTTACAATTTGCCACCTCTATTTGAAATGGATCCAATGTCAATATATTACTTTGTTGAGACCTACAGGCATCCTGGAGTTAGGAACAGAGGCTTCAGACTGATCAACTGGTGGCAGGAAAATTAAGGATGCTGGTAAGTGTCATTAAACGACTGCACATGAGAAAGGATAGTGAGGAGGTATCTGAGGACTGGAAGAACAGGGTAAGGAAAGCATTCTTAGTCACACCACATTAAGGACTCCCAATAGTTTTATTAACCTTAATTCCCCAACTAAATTTTTTCCTGTCTTGGTTCCAAATGGCATAAGGATGGTCTCTTACAAATATAGTTGACCCTTGAACAATGCGGGATTAGGAGGACCAACCTCCCGAAGTCAAAAATTTGTGTATAACTACAGTTGGCCCTCCACAAAAATGGATTCCCAACCATGAAGTTGAACTGCACAAGTCAACTGAAAAAATGTCCCCTGAAAAGCAAAATCGCCCCTAGCTAAGGACCACTGATTTATAGGTGATTGCATGGTTTCCTTTAAAATAATATCACCATTTGAAAAAAAGAGGCTGAATATCTCAGACTATTTTCTTGTTAAGATCCTCAGAATATTTTGTAGAGAGTCTCAAGTATATTTAAATGACATCTGAGAAAAAAAAATCAAGTACATTATGAAGTTAAAAAGTACCTTATCTAACATGTCAAGTCAGACCAGAAATCCTCTATCTGGCAATACAGGATGGGGAAAAACACTTTTCCTTTAAGGCTTAAATTCCACCTCAATAAATACAAAAAGGATAGGTGAGACTATACACCACACAGTTGGCTAAAATGGCATAAATACACGAATACACAAATACACGTAGGAGAGGACCCCATGGACTAGTGTTACTGTTCCTTGCAATGCTACTTATGGTAGATTATATAGCAACCTTATTAAGTTTAGAAATGTTAAACTGAGCGGGTGATTTTGGACTGGAAGACATGACTGTATGTGACTGAAATCACTTGACAAAAACAGTGGAGTTCAACAGGCAAAGAAATAAAACCAGATTTCATAAAAGTATAAAATGGAAACTGAGTAGCTACATACAAGAGCAAATAAAGACCTAAGTTTTATTAACTGTAACTTAAATACCAGACCTGGATTAAAAATATGAGCATGATAGTCATTTATAATTATCAAGCAAAGATGCGGAAAATTGACCTGCAAAAGGGAATGCTGGAAAAAACATTTTTTAAATTTTTAAGTGGGGAGATACTAAGAGACACATCAAGGGTTTAAATATAACCAAAGGGATAGAAAATAAGACCTAAGAAGAAGTTGGACAATTCAGGAAAATAAATACAAAGAGATGAGGATTCACTACGAATAAAAATCCTGACCAAATGGTCCCTCCAAAAAACAGACATGATTACACTTCAGCAATTTGAGAAAATGGACCATAACAGTGACTTATACATCAGAGATCATACTATGATTTAAATATCTGAAGACACTAAAGGTGACACTGTAGTGGTAATAAAAAGACTACAACAACTTCAAATTGTTGCAACTGTTATTCCTGTTGCTGATGAGGGGGAAAATTGTTTCTAAAAACAATCGCCAAAGTACCAACATCAAAGTGAAGAATGACAACTTTATTTTTCACACTTAAAGGCCGATGAAAAACCATTATGAATCCCATTAAAGAAAATCCAACATCTCAATTTAAAAGTATGGTAACTATATTTACTCATTAAATACTATTTCACTTTTCTAAAACACAACTTGAAAACATCCAGCATGCATGTTTAATCTCAGTACAGTGGATTCAAGACCAAGTATACATGTTACATGCATCAAGGCTAGATTACAAATTATCATAGTCATCGTCGTCATCGTCATCGTCATCGTCATCATCATCACGCTTTCTTTTCAATGCATTTGATGATTCATTGGCAGTATTTTGTGACGACACCATGTTAGTGGTAATAAGAATGTTTTTGGACCCAATTAATGATGGATTAATCAGGACATTCTGAACTGCTGATGTTGCAGGAATTGATGCTTTTACAGCTGGGGACTGCGAAGTGGGCATCTGTACTGTAAACCTTTGCCCTGTGAGGGACATTGGAGTCCCTACTTTAGTTGAAACAGACATGGTTTGTGGGGTTGGTGTGCCAAGTGTGGGAGTACTTGGTCTGCTAGTAACTGAACCAACACTCAGCCGTGGAACTGTTATTCTTCCCGCAGAAGTAGATGCCTTTTTTTGTAAAGACTTAAGTCTATAGTTTGGAGCAGTCAAACAGTATCTATCAGGTGGCAATCTAGGGCCTGAATATGGCTTGATCAGTGGTAAAGGGGTTTGATTTCTTTGCCTTGCAATATCTAATAAAAAATCTCTTGGGGGAGGAGAAGTAAAAGACTGGTCAGCACGACACTGGATTGCCAATCGCACATCATCTGCATCAACAGTAGCTTTCTTAGCATGGCTTGAATAAATTTTTGCATCATCTAGAATTGTGGTCACATATCGGAAGGCAAACTCCAACATCTGATTTATAACTCTTGGCTCATATTCTGTAATCCCCATATCCTTCAGGATTTGTGCCATCATCTGTGCATCTTTCGGCATGCTCTTGGGAGAAGCCATCTTGCCAGACTCCATGATATCCGGTGATCAGACTTTAGATCATTTGAAAAAAATATGTACATTAGGTCAAACCTGAAATAGTTACTTTAGTAGCAACTGTTGGGAACTTTAAAAAATTTAAATATATGCTAAATTTTTAAAAATATATTTAAATTTTAAAAATCTATGTTTAATCTTTTTATTTTTAATGAGGTACACTTAAAGTTCCATTTACTTAAATTTATTAAGTTTCTACCCTGTAGAAATCATAGCAGAATATAAAAAGATAAAGACACAATAAGGGAGTGATAACAGATAAAGAGAGAAAACAGGGAAAAATAAGTAAAAACATGTATCATTTTAGAATATGTGCAGTTCTGTGCAGACAAGCAACTATCAAATTAATATATAAAAATACCACAGAACAGTTATGTCCTACTGCTTGATTTCAAAATAATGCATCCTTCCAGTGAGATCAATATAATCACTATCTCCATAGATATGCTAAGCACCACCCAAACCTTTGTTGTTCACCTGTTTCAAAACATTCTCCCTATTCCTCATATTCAGATTATATAAATCCAATCTCTTCATGGAAACCTTCTCAATCATTACTGACCACAAGAACTGCTAGCCAATTGTGGGGGCAATGTAATGGTCAAAATAACCAGGATGTGGCTTTAGACACTTAATACTTTCTACTTCTATGGGTCCCCAATAGAGCATAAATTCCTTAATAGCAATTTTTCTCTGCTTTTTGTATCCTCTCACAGTATAGTACTAATACTCCATTATCTCTCTCTCTGAAAACAAATTTAACATCAAAAATGTCCCTTACCTTCTCGAGCTAAATCACCCACATTAATGTATTTGAGTCCTGATCTTGATGCAAGTTCTTTGCCTAGTGTGGTTTTTCCAACCCCTGGTGTACCTGGAAAACAAGCCACAGAAACATATTGTTCAACAAATACTTATTAGACTTTAGCTACCTACCTGCCCTTCTTAAAGTTCTTAACAACTAAAATGAAACGTTTCCTAATTAGCAATCCTATGTGAATTAGCATACAGCATGAACTAATCAAGACCTGTTGGATGTCAGAATCTCATCCAGGGTATCTGATTCTATCAGGAGTGGGGCTTAGGCAATTCTGATGCCAATTTGCAGACTGCTTGCCAACACTATGGAAATTGCCATCTCACATAAATTAACATCATCATTTGCTTTAATTTTTTAAAAACAAACTTCATGAAAACAATTTAAACAGTAGGAAAGACTACTATCATTTCTACTACTGACCCCCCATATTCTTCCTTAGAGGCAACCACTGTAAACCAATTTCTTATATATCTTTCCAACAAAGTCCTATGCATATGTGTTCGTGTATACATTCATGTAAATGTATACATGATGGCACACTACATATGTATGTGTATACATATATATACATATTAGGGGCATATACACACTTTTACATAAATGGCAATGCTACACTGTGAAAGGCATTTGTAATGTAAACGTTTGTGTACATTGTTCATTTTGCTTTTTTAATACGTATTATATTTCAAGATAAATAATCAAAGGCATAATTTTCAGCTGTTCAGGGCTAATGCCACTGAAATAATAAATCCCGATCATTACAATCCAAGGGATGAATCAAGCCTCCATATTCAAGACAATAACATTTACCTCAAGTCTACTATAATACACCAAGTTTGAACCCTGGACTCACCATGTTTTTGATAACATGCTCACATTTAGATTTCTGACATTTAAATTTTAAAAATGGCTTAATATTAAAAAATAGGACACTGTCTGACCCAAACAATTCAGATGTTGTAAAATCTTCCCCTTAAGGAATCTTAAAGTCTAAAGACTAATTTGTTGAAAGGTTAATCTACAACTCCCAGAAACAGAAAGCAATTGTGAGCCACCAACAAACTTATGTTTTGTTAGATAATAACTTTATGGCTTTGTTTCCACAAAGAGCGTTTTAATCTTTCCGTGTTGCAATAGCACTACACCCAATAGATTTTTCCATGAATGCTGTAAGATGCTACTAACTGCTACAATTTAACAAATTTTCAGAGTTAAATGATCAACAATAATATCCTTTAAAGTCGTTATGAAGTATTTTAGTACCCCTCCATATAACGGGCTCCCTGAGTATGGATCCAAAGATCAAGAAAGGCCCCTGTGGGATCTTTACAGCATCCCTACACCAGAAGCGAACAGAAATGCTCAGCAGATGGCCTTTTCTTCTTGTAAGAAAAAAAAGGCTGTGCAGCTAACTCGACACACACATACAGCAAATGAATCACCGTATGTCACAAACATCCGAACACTTTTACCGAAATCTACAGAGAAAAAAATGAACAACGGACCAGGAAGGCCTAAGGACTAAAGTATCCACCATCAACAGACCTGCTAAGGACCAGGCAGGCACTACCTTACATGACCTCGCTAAAAGGCAGATAACCGTGCTTTTAAAAGAAGAATCAACATTCAGTTTATAAAAAAAACTGATTCAGACAGATTAGGCAGCTTGCCAGAAAGGGGAGCTGGATTCTCCAGCTTTCCACCTCACCGAGCAACCTCTAGCCAACAAAGTTAACGTTCCCTGTCCCCTCCCCCCGCCTCCCGCAACGGTCACGAGGGCCGGGTCTCGAGGCTCGCACAACTGCCACTCCTCCAGGCCCTCGACTAGATTTTAAACAGAACGCTGAGTGCCTGACCGCGCCCCCGCCCCCACCCCCACTTCGGGGGCCCGAAGCCCTAGGGACTCGGTGTCCTTGGCCTGCCCCACCGTCCAGCCCCTCCTCGCCGCGCGCCCTGACCGGTGAGCAGGATATTCGGAAGCAACATAGTCCTCTCCGCGACGGCTCTGGGAACTTCGGCACACGCGCTCTAAGCACAATAGGGAGGAGCCGGAAGGCGGGCGGCGGCAAGCGCCTGTGGGCTCGCGGTCCTCGAGGCCCAGCGCGGTGTTCGCAACCCGTCTCCGCTTTCTAGTGCCGACCACTGGTTACTTGGCCTTCTGTGACACGATTTCATCACACGGTCCGAGGCAGGGACATAGGTCGGGTCCGCGATTCAGGTCAGGCAGAGCGCTGGATGTCTAAGTTACTCGCTCCTTTGGTTGCCCCCGCCCTTCGGGCTGTGTCGCGGAAGCGCCGGTGGGTCCGAAAGGTCCCCGGGAGGCGGGACTTCCGAGAGGCTCGGCGCTGAGCCCTTGTAGGGCCGGTGGCTAGCTACCCTTCGACCTGGAGCAGATCCTGGGCGCCACCGCTCCTCCGCCCACGAGGGCATGCAGCTCCCGGCAAGTAAGGCCGCCGCGGATGTGGCCGCGGTATATGTGTGTCCTAGTGACTCGAGACTACGCCTTCCCGGCCTCATGTTGCTCCTCCTCCCGACCTGCCCATCCTACATGGGGATGAGATGGGTGGGGATACAGACTCCTGTCCTGGAGCCGACGCACGCGAGCCTCTCTCGTATCTCCACTGATTAGCAGCATTCCGTTGCACGACTATCAGAGCTTAGTATCCCCTGTACAGTGTGCAGTGTGTAGGGTGGTGGTGGGTCTGTTAGAGATATTCTCGAAGGTGCCGTCTACCTCTGACGTTTCTTTTCAGGAACCTGGCATCAAGGACAGTTAACCTGCTATTTAAAGGAGGTAATTGTTAGTCTCGTTTTGAAAGACTCCTTACCATAACAACAGTCTGCGCCTTTCGTTTTTACCCAAATACGTGTTTTTTTCCCATCTATGTACCTCTTTGAAACTCCAAAGCAAAGACCTCTCTAATCGTGACGATTCGTATGTGTATGTGTACGATTTGTTTCCTAGTGTGTGCAAGCATTTGCACATTATGTGTGCCTCCAAACTATTGAAAAAGGTCCAATATACCTTCCATTTTATAAATTCATAGACCTTTAAAAAAACTTACCCCTGGCCGAATTGAAATCGATGAATTTACTAGTTTGTGTAAACATTGAAGAATTATGAAAGTCGCAAAACATAGTGTTTGTTGCCCCCAAATTTCCTAATATGTTCAGATAAGAAAAACAGTTATAGGAAAATTTACAATAAGCTGTAGAGTCTTTGTCTAAAATGAGTGATAAGTCTGAATTCATTGTATGGTCGAGTTTTGGGGTTTTTATTTTTTTGAAATTTTGGCAATGAAAAACTGCAATTGTAATTCAAAATGAGGGAAATTTTAATTTTCCATATAAAAACTGCACAAATAAAATTGTCTAATTTTTCTTAATTACAAAATGTAGGTATACAAATACGTGGTTTTTTTCATTTTCTCTGGTTATTGACTTCATATGAAATACTTTACATTTGTTACACCATAGATTATTTGACACAGTTATAATCATTAAAATTAAAATTTGTTTTAGCATTTTGACTCTTGCTTCAACTATGTTTACTATGTTCCCTTTCACTGGTCTTGAGCTTTAACTTTATTATGCTGTTGATTATATCATTTATATTAATTATTGTATTTCTGTTTTACCATTTTTCTTAATTGAGAATTTTTTTCTCTAGGTGAATTATACTTCAGTGTACTACAGGTTGTATACTATGGATGGGAACTATTAAAGTTTATAATGTCAAAAACTTTTCTTAGACGAAAGGAATCTTCTACAAAGGTATGATACCCTAAAATGGCCCTGTAATAATTGCCCAAAAGAATGAAAAATTTTGTACATGTTCTTAATGATTTATTACTGCTATCAAAGTAATGGTGCCCAGTGTCTGTTGTAATTAGTGATCTAAAAAGTCTAATGATAAGTTATAAAACATCCATACACCAGAAGTACAGCCTTAATTTTGAAAAATTGTTTACAATCCCAATCACAAAGAAAGGGCTGAAAACTCTTTAATGAAAGAGCAGTAGAAGAAAGAAATATATGAGTTGTAGTTTGTGTTAAAGCTTAACAGCAGCCCTTACCTCTTAGAAATCATGTGGTTCAGTGTGCCATTCCTCAGCATGGTTAAGGGGTAGAGTAGAATGAGGATCAGGCTCGTACTCATATGCAGAGTAGCTGTTTTCCTAGTGATAGATCTGCTTTTTCTCACATCTTAAGTAAATTATTTAACTTTGCTGGTTCGCTTCCCCCTTTTTTTTATTTTTCACATTTATGTAAGAAATAAAACTGTAAAATGTATAAGTAACATATAGATTAGAATTGCTATCAAAAATTTTACTAGAACATAATATTTTTATATACTCTTAAAAATTGAGGAAAGGGGCCAAAATTATGGTAATAGTGACAGTCTCTTGAAGAGGAGGAAATGAATTGGATGGCTGTGACTCAAGTTTTTTCCCAGAGGTTTTCAGTTCTTTACCTATTATTAATAATATTCTTAACTCCCATCCTTAAAAGGGGATGAATATAATCAAGTCATATTTACAAATTATGGCATCAGAATTCTTAGACTATATCTTTACAAAGTCTTAAAGCTGTTAGGAATTATATGGATGTATGAAATGTATTAACGTGGTCAAGGCAGAAGTGTTACACTTCTCATGTTGTGAATGGTTAAAATAGTATCATTTTATTTATCTTGTTTTGCTTTTTTGGTAAGTAATTTGAATATTTAGGTTTCAGTTATACAAATGAGTTTAAAAATAATCAGCCTACTCTTTATCGTGGGAAGATTACATTAATAAGAATAAAGTTTGTATTCTTTATTCCTTTGTATGACATTCATCATTACCATGGTTAAGTAGACAAGTATGCATTTATTGTAAAGTAGAAAAATAACTATTAAAGAGCTATTTTGTGATATTTTTATTTTAAATGCTGCAAATATCCAAACTTTTTTTTACACAGTAGTTCAATTATATAGGGAATAGATGCAAAAAATTGTAATAGTATTTACATGATTTCTTTTTTTCAGATAACAGACTGGGTAGACCCATCCTTTGATGATTTTTCAGAGAATACAAGCATCTCTACTATTACTGCCACATCATTAGGTGTGAATAATTCAAGTCATAGAAGAAAAAATGTGCCTTCCACATTAGAAAGTTGCAGATTTCCAACTAGAAAAAGAGGAAAGCTATCCTCCTCAGAACAGTTTTATGGTCTAGAAAATTCAGAAGAATATCTGTCTGAAAATGAACCATGGGTGGATAAATATAAACCAGAAACTCAGGTACTAAATAGCATGCAAACAAGTTGTGTAATTTCAGGAAGGAGAGAAATGTGCATTTTTAGATTGTTACTCATAAAAATCTTTTTATCTGAACGATTTAGGAAAAAAACCAATAATTTGTAGGTTTTTTATGTTCCAAGGCTCAGATTTTCTCAACAGTTGTTCTGAAGTTGTATCATTGGTTATTTGTCTTAGATTAAATTTAGCCTCAACATAGGATCAATCTGGTTTTTTTTTCCTTCTAAAGGTAATACCTTTCCCTATTTATTCCCTTCCCGAAATGTATTTTAAGTTTTTTAAAAAATTTTATAATTCCAAACCTGTCCAAAATTTTTGTACAGTGATGTTAACCTAAAAACAATTTTTTCTATAAACTTAAAAGCAATAAATGAACAGGACAAATAAACAGAGACTCATGGACAGGGGCAAAAGACTAATGGTTACCAGAGGTTGGGGTAGGGAGAGGGAGGTAGATTGGATAAAAAGGGTCAAATATGTGATGATATTAAAGAATTAAAAATAAGTAATTTTTAAAAACCAATTTTTTTATAATAGAAAAAATTAAGTGTAATCAGTCTGTTTTATTGCTATTTCATGTTACTCATTTGCTAGTTTTTTCATTAAAAATGTTTATTTTAAACTTGAAATTTTTAGCATGAACTTGCTGTGCATAAAAAGAAAATTGAAGAAGTTGAAACCTGGCTAAAATCTGAAGTCTTAGAAAGGCAGCCCAAACAGGTAATTAAATAAAAAATGTGTTTTAAATATTTAATATCAAATGTTCCTCTGACTTATAGATGGTTATAAGAAGTTAAACTTCATGATGACTAAATAAATCCAGATCACTTGTCATGGAAAACTCTCTGGTCTTAACTATTTCTGGCCCCACTAAAAGATTCTGAGACTGAGTTCTCCCCTTTACTTAAATTTCTTTTTCCTTCTCATGCCCTGTCATAAACATAAAGCATAGTAAACTAGTTAAGGTGGTAGTGTATTTTGCACATCAGATTATTTCACCCTGAAGCAAGCAGGCAAATTATATACCAGTTTTCATACTGAATATAACCTAAAACAGTCATCATTCATTTTACACTGATGTTTCTTTTTTCACTTCCTAATTCCACAATTATGCTTTACCTCTAAGCTAGAATATTCTTTTTAAACTTTTTTTATTTTAAGATTCTTCAAACATAAAGGAAAATAGAATAGTAAATTAATACATACTCATACCCATAATATAGCCATCATCTTTTCCCTTAAGTATTTTAAAATAAATTATAAATATGTGACATTTTGATCAGACTTTTAGAAACATCAGTATGCCTCTTTTTTTTTTTTAATTTTCCTAATTAATTGTATGTACTATTATTCTATCTAACAAAATTAGCTAATTCCCTAATATTATCTCATGCTCAGTTCATATTCACATTTCTCCAGCTTTCTTCAAAATGTCTTATTTTGTAGCTGGTCAGTTATAACCAGGATCTTATCAAGGACCACATCTTGCATTTGATTGTTATATCTCTTAAGTCTTTTTAAATCTAGAATGGTCCCATTCACCTTTTCTTTCTCTCCAAGATATTGACTTATTGAAGAGACCAGGCCAGTTGACTTGTAGATCTCATGTTCTGAAGTTGTCAGGTTGTTTCCTCCTCATAATGACTAACTTGTTCTTCCATCCTGCATTTCCTGTAACTTAAAAGTTTGAATCAAGGGCTTGATTAGACTCGAGTCGAATATTTTTGCAAGAATGCTTTATTAAGCCATGGTATTTATTTTATATTGCATCATATCAAAAAATATGTCTGGTTCTGCTATCTTTACCGTTAAGTTCAATCACTAGATTAAGGAGATGACAGTCAAAAATCTTCATTGTAAAGTAATTTTTTCCCTTACAACTGGCACATGATCTGTGGGGAGATACTTTGGCAACATGTAAGTGTCTTGTTCCCCAGCAATCTTTCACCTATGTTCTTTAGCATCTATTTTCTGTCCTTGACTGAATCACTTATTTTGTTAAGATTATGAAATGGTGATTTTTAAATTCTATTATTATTTCTATAATTGTTAGCTGGCATTTTCCATAAGGAAAGTTTGCCATCACTGAGTCGGGCTAGTTAGTTACTTTTGAATATAGTTTCAACTGGAAAGACAGGATACATTTTAAGTCATTCTCTTTAATTTTCAACGTTGAAATGAAGCAGTTGGTGTTTTCGTTGCCTCCAGTGGTAACAGGTCCTCTTTTGAATCCTGGTCCTTTCTGTCTAGCTTGCAGATCTAACCCTTTGGGTTAGTGTTAAGATAGCATATACAAGATGGATTTTCAATGTCAGCTTTAGTATTCCCCTGCTGGCTCATAAAAATCATCTCTCTTCCCTGAGTATACATTCTTGAGCAGTTTTCCTGACGTACCTCATAGATCCAGGCTTTTCCTCATTGATTTGTTTGATCAGCTTAGATAATTGTTTATATTTTTCAGAGTCCACTGTGTTTTCTCACTTATCAGTACTTTTTTAGTATAAACATCCTATCTTAAACCTGCACATGTAGTATTATTATTATTCTACCAGGTGGATAAACTAAGTTATGTGTATACATATATAGGTATTGGGGAAAATATTTCTTCTATAGTTTTAAAGTCTTTTTCTCTCTAAGAACTTGGACTTTAACCAATCATATATATTCTCTGTTATATAAATTTTCAGTGATGTCACTGATTACAAGACATTTTTAGTCAGAGAAATTTTGGTAACTTCTAGATTTCTCTATGGGCAAGCCAAAATTATTTTAAAATTTATTGTAAGTACTTCAAATATTTACTGAGTTAATCATTCAGGATAACGTCTTTCCTTAAAAATATAGTAAATTTCTATTACAATGTAGACAGTCGAATTAACAAAAATTTTCATATTTTAGTGTCTTATAGTCTTATAGGAGACTACCTCCCAATTTTATTACTGGAAGCAAAACTTTTGCTATGTAGTTCCTACTCACTGTGTCAAAGAATAGACACTTAACTCTATTACATGAGAAAAATACATGACTTCCCTTGCTTGAGCTTCCTCTTCTTTTTAAAAAGTAATTTGCTTGGAAGTAGTCAGTTCTTATTATCTGCATTAATTATGTTCCATAAAGTTACCACAAACAAAGAATTAGCAAATACTGAACCATTGTTCCTAAGAGAAATACAAGGTTAGGTTCCTGTGAAACCTGATGTTCCTTCACGTTTACATTAACCCATCAATATATAATAACCTTGTTTTATGTGTCTGCCTGTTTAAAGACACCTTATTTAATATATATCACTAAATCATTAACATTAAACTCATGGCCAATATTACTATAACTCATGCACTCATCCATTTTAAAAAGCGGAATTGGCTCTCTTCTGGGTCCAAGTACACAGGCCTTTACTTACACTAGTTAATAAGTGTAAACAAATGAGCAAGGATTACAGCCCACCACTAGATGTAGGAAATCTTCCCCCGACATTTTTTGGCTTTTTAAAAAAAAAATTATTAGTTTTAAGTATATAGTATGTTGGTTTGACACATATATAGTTTATAAAACCATCCTCCTAATTGCTCTTTCTCTCCTCTAGCTCTCTACCTAGTCATTACATTAAGGCTAACTGCATTCCCTGTGCTGTGCTCCCTATCCCTATGACCATCTATCAATTACTAATTTGTACTTCCTTAACCCTTCACCCCATTCTCCCAACCCCACAACCCCACTCCCCTCTGTTCGTCACCAGATTGTCCTCTATATTTGCGAGTCTGTATTTGATTAGTTCTTTTTGTTCCTTAGATTCTGCATATAAGCGAAATCATATGGTATTTATCTTTCTCTGACTTATTTCACTCAGCATAATAACCTCTAGGTCCATGTCATTGCAAATGGTAGAATTTCATTTTTTTAATGGCCGAGTAATATTCTATTGTATATATGAACCATAACTTCTTTATTCAGTTGTCTGTTGATGGGAATTTAGGTTGCTTCTGTAACTTGGCTATTATAAATTGTACTGCCATGAACATAGGGGTGCATAGATCTTTACGAATTATACTATACTACGAGGCTATGGTAATCAAGACAGCAAGGTACTGGCATAAAAATAGATACGTTGGTCACTGGAACAGCATAGAGAGCCCAGAAATAAATCTACGCCTATATGCTCATTTAATATATGACAAAGAAGGCAAGAATATATAATGGGGTAAAGATAGTCTCTTTGATAAATGGTAGTGGAAAAATTGGACAGATACAAAAAAAAAGAAGCTGGACCACCTTCTTACACCGTATACAAGAATAGACTCAAAATGGATTAAAGATTTAAATGTAAGACCCGAAACCATAAAACTTTTAGAAGAAAACATAGGCAGTAAACTCTCTGATATTGCTAACAGTAATTTCTTTTTGGATATATCTCCTCGGGCAAGGGAAACAAAAGAAAAAATAAACAAATGAGACTACATCAAACTAAACAGTTTTTCTACAGCAAAGGAAACCATCAACAAAACAAAAAGACAACCAACTGGGAGGAGATTATGATACATTCGCTTATGATACATTTGATAAGAGGTTAATATCCAAAATATATAAAGAACTCATACAACTCAACAACAACAAAAAAAATCCAATTAAAAAATGGGCAGAAGACCTGAACAGCTATTTCTCCAAAGAGGAAATACAGATGGCCAATAGACATATGAAAAGATGCTCAAGGTCACTGATCTTCAGAGAAATGCAAATTAAAACCTCAATGAGATATCACCTCACACCCATCAGAATGGTAATCATCAATAAATCAAAAAACAAGTGTTGGCAAGGATATGGAGAAAAGAGAACTCTTACATACTGTTGGTAGAATTGCAAATTGGTACAGCTGCTATGGAAAACAGTCTGGAAGTTTCTCAAAAAATTAAAAATGGATTTACCTTTGACCCAGCAGTTGTACTTCTGGGTATTTATCCAAGGAAAACCAAAACAATAATTCATAAAGATCTATGGCTTTAACTTTTTGGTCAGATTTACTGTATGAGGGAATATTACTGGGACCTACACTCCAGTCTTGTTACTGGAGAGCTCAACGGAGTGGAGGTCCAAAGAGGGACCCGGACCTCAGAACTCCAGTGGTGAGGTTCTTGTCTTATGCCATGAGAAAGAATTCAAGGACACAACCAACAGCAAGCAGGAAAGTAAGTTTTATTAAAGGGAAAGTACACACTTAAGAGAAAAATGGGGGCAGCTTAGAGAGTCTGCCTGGAGCTGTCAGAATTATGGGCTGTTGTTTTCTTGGGGTTTGGGAAGTGTCCCAAGGCTATCAGGCTTGCCTCCCAGTCTTGACTTGTTTCCCATGCCACCTGGAAGGGAGGAGGCGGCCCAAGGACAGCTGTCTTATGTCCTAGCCTTGGCTTGTTTCTCTTGCTGGGATCTCAAGCTTGAAATCAAAAGGTCTGAGTACGGGACAAGGAAGAAATTCCAAAGCCTCAGGAAAAGGACTGAGTAGGGAACTGAGGAAAAATTCCAGAGCCAGGTCCGTCCTGGAGGGGAGGGGAAACTTCGATAGGCTATCCTGTCTCAGTCTCTCTTTAGAGTCCTATCTCTGGTAAATGTTTCTACATTTATTAAAGAATCTGATATCCAAACTGAAGTCTTTTCCTTAGAATATTGTATTTGTATAATATTAAAGTGTATAATTTAAGGAGAGTTCTGTATCAAGATCGAATTTTATGAGTTCCAGTAACCTCTAAAAATATTTGTTGCAGAAATTACCTCCTTAATCCAGCTGAAGTTTAGTTGTTTAATTTGGCTGCTAAGTAGTCTTTGGAAGAGACATAATGCAAGAATTGAAGAATTATCAGAAGCTACGCTTAAAAGTTCAGGAAATATTATCTTATTTTATCTAAAGCTGGTTTATTTCATCTCGGTTTATAGTGAAATGTAGTTTGCTTATACCAGACATTTAGTAAATATTTATAGAAGTAACTAATATTTAGGAAGAAAATTCAAACATATTGTAGCATTCTAGTGATTTTGATTTTTAATTAATGTTTGTGTTTGGTTTTAGGGCGGATCTATTTTATTAATAACAGGGCCTCCTGGATGTGGAAAAACAACAACTATAAAAATACTATCAAAGGAGCATGGGATTCAAGTACAAGAGTGGATTAATCCGGTTTTACCAGACTTCCAAAAAGATGATTTCAAAGAGATATTTAGTCCTGGTAAGGTTTGCTGTAAAGGTAATGGAAATTCTGAGAAAAGTCTGTGTTTAAAGAACTTTTGAAACAAACTTCCCATCCTTGTTATTAAGATTCCTAAGATCCTTTTTGGTGTATGTTTTTGAGAAAAAGATATTGCCTCTCTTATACTAGATTGGCATCTGCCCACTACCAACTGCTTCTCAAAGTCAGAGTAGCAATCAAATGAAACTATATGAGTGCATTTTCTCCTATACTTCCCAGTTTCAGAGAAGTAATTTCAGGAGAAGGAGAGGGTGGCTCCAGTAGAGGAGAATGGGATTCTTTGAGGATTGTCTTATCTGTTTTGTTAGATAATAGGCTAATCTGCATTGTTTATGTACTTTTTTCTAGGCTCTGGCTAGGAAATTAGACTGTAAATAAAATCTTTTTGTTTAAATGTAAATCAAGCTTTAAGATATATCAAAGGAACTTCCAAACAAGTGAAGAGAACTTAGGTCAGACCTGATCAAATCAAATCAAAACATAAGCAAACTCTTTGGAATTTGGAAGGAGACCTTAAGACAAACATCCAAAAATAATAACAGTACCAATTTAAAGATTTGGTACATAGTAACTTTACATGTATGCTTATATACTTCAGTATAATTATTTTTAACTTTCATTTTCTTATTGCTACTATAGATAACTAAACTAGAGGTAGCCAAATCTCCTAGGCCACTTCGAAATGAAAGGGGTTCTGTAGAAGAACAATTTATTTTAATGTGGAATATTCCTCAAAATCCCTTCTCTGGGATCTTTTTTAATATGCTCTGTGCATATTCTTTGTGCATATTATATTCTTAGTATGCACACTCTTATGTTGCTAATATCCTGTACTCTGGGAATTTTTACTGCTTTCTAAATAGTAACATTACTTTTGAAAATTTAGCAGGTCTTTATAAACAGTCTTCTATGTAAAACATGTTTTCAGAAAACTTCCTTTATGCCCTAATTCACTAATCATTCTGCTTTTGTTGTTAAATCTTTATTATTGAAAATTATTTATAATCACTTATTTGGAAAGTCTTCATTATATAGTCAAAGTCATAAGTATTTTTACCAGTTGTATGGAATACAAGCTGTGTTCTGAAGTCAGTTAACATTCGTTGGTATTGAAAAATTCCTCATGTCCATGATGACTCGTGTCTTTTGAAAACGAATATCCTATTCTAAATTTGAACAGTTTTGTCTAATTAGAAAACATGCTATAGTATTGTGAGTTGTTCTTGCATATGTAAATGTGTTTGTTAATGTATATGAATATATTATATGCCTATGCGTAATATTGATGGATATATAATTTATTGAAAATAAAAAGGTTAAATATGTTTCCTTTCAGAATCAAGCTTCCATATATTTCCCTATCAGTCTCAGATAGCAGTTTTTAAAGAGTTTCTACTAAGAGCAACAAAATATAACAAACTACAAATGCTTGGAGATGACTTGAAAACTGATAAGAAGATAATTCTGGTTGAAGTAAGTACAACTTTTAAAATCCTGCTGTAATTATTGAATAAATAATTGAAAGATATATCTTATATGATAATGATATTAACTCTCTCCATAGTATTAATAGTGGTAAAATAGTGTGGCTTTGTGATAGCAGAAACCTAAAAACCTGTTCAGTAAACTTGAATAGAGTAGCTGTAGGTTAAGGAACTTTAAAAATGAATGGCTTACGGTGAAGGGTTAAGGAAGTACAAATTAGTAGTTGATAGATGGTCACGGGGTGGGGGGGTTAGGGAGCAGGCATAGGGAAAGCAGTCAGCAATACTGTAATGGCTAGGTGTGGAGCCAGAGGGAAGATAAGAGTAATCAGGGGGCTATTTTTATAAACTATAAATGTCTAACCCATGTGCTGTATAGTTGGAACTAATTTAAAAAATCTTTTTTAAAAACTTAGTGGCTTAAGTTTAGAAAAGCAAAAGAAATATTTGGAAAATGATGTTAAGTGGAAATACTATAACCAGTAGTGACCCTAAGAAATTTGGTGTGAAAATTGGGTTTTTCATTGATGCATTACTGTTTAGGATATCAGTTTTTTCATATTTCCCTTAATTTCTACAAAAGTTCTAGCTACGATACATTGAATAGAAAACATTTTTTCCTGTGCTGGCAAATATAAATCTGAAAATAAATTTGCTTGGGACTAAAACTGAACAAGTATTTGTCATATGTTTTCAATAGGATTTACCTAACCAGTTTTATCGAGATTCTCATACTTTACATGAAGTTCTAAGGTGAGTTTCCGTGAAATTTTCTAAAACTCTAAATTAAATGGCAAGTGGCTTAAATTTCAACATTGCTATATTTTATTTTAGGAAGTATGTACAGATTGGTCGATGCCCTCTAATATTTATAATCTCTGACAGTCTCAGTGGAGATAATAATCAAAGGTTACTGTTTCCCAAAGAAATTCAAGAAGAGTGTGCTATATCAAACATTAGGTAAGAATGAAATTTCTGCTTATAATGTTCACATACAAATTGTATTTTTAAATTAATCATTTAACCACTATCTTTCTTTGTAAAACTTTTGACAGTTTCAACCCCGTGGCACCAACAATTATGATGAAATTTCTTAATCGAATAGTGACCATAGAGGCTAATAAGGTAAGTCTTTTAAAAACCGATTAATTTGAATCTTACATTATAATTATAGAAAACCAAACTTAATTGGTATTATGTAAACTTGAGGAGATGGAGACACATATTTTTCAGTTTTAAAATTAAAATTTTCTAATTTTTTAAATGACACTCATAAGATATGTCATTTTAGAAAACGTAGGAAGTATTGATTTAAAAAATTCTTAATCTTTTTCTACTATTAAACTTAGCTTTCTCTTTCACATCAAAGTAAATTTCCATTTGCTCCTTAGTATTCTAAATTGTGTCTGTTTTCAAGAAATTGTTTTTGCATCTAGGTACTTTAGTTATCAACAGTTAAGCTGCTTTTTCCTGTTGTCACTTTTTTTAATTTAGTAAGGTTTTTTCTGTGGTAAAAAGCACATCATTAACCATTTTTTCCAGCTTTATTGAGATATAATCATCTAAGTCTAAGTTAAAACATGTTGATTTGAAACACTTATGTATTGTAAAATGATTACCACCCATAGCATTACCTAATACCTCCATCACATCTCATAATTACCATTTCTTTTCGTGGTGAGAACATTTAAGATTTACTCTCTTAGCAATTTTCAAATATATAATACACTGTTACAGTGTTATTAAATATATCATCTTAAGCATTTTTAAGTGTTAAGTATGTTAACATTATTATGAAACAGCTCTTGTCACTTTTAATGTATCATTTTTTTCTATTTTTCAAATCAAGGTGATGTTAAAATAAATTGATGGAACTTCTGCTCCCAGCAGCATGATTCTAGATCGTACATGAAACTTGTGTGTGTGTTGCACTGCTAGATCCTAGGAATTGAGGGATCCAAATTAATTCCCAAGGGAGAGGTTGTTTTGAGGATTAAACAAAACAATGTATGTCTGTAGAGCATTTAACTAAGTCAATAATGATGAAAAAATAAGTGACTATTAATAATAAAGTCCAATAATGAGGAAGCAGTTACTGTGGTGAGCTATTATATTATTAATTAGAATTTTGAGAATATTTAGTGGCATAAGAAAATACAATTTAATGTCACATTAAAAATAACAAGAAACAAAGTTATATGATAATGCTGACAGTAGAAATGATATTTTCAGCCTTTTGTATGTCAGGCACTGTACAGAGTATTGTTATTTACCTGATCTTATTAAACCTTACCATAACAAAACAAAATTGTTACATTATCCCTATTGTACAGGTAAGGAAAATGAGCTTTGGGGGGAAATAACTTACATAGTATCCCACAACTATTAAATATCAGATGGGTTTGAAGTTTCGTTCTGACTTCAATTTACTGTGCTAAAGCAAAACAATTGTCAGTAAAAATAAGATATATATACACATACATATATATATATATACCTACACATACTAAAAGAAAGTATTTAAAATGCTAAGTGTGATTAGTTCTGGATAGTTGGATCACTTGTGATTTTTTTATTGCCTTTTCAAAAACTCTACATTCTCTACTATAAACAAATAATTACAAATTATAACTTAAAATTTTTTTAAACAAAAATTAAGAAATAGTAATATACTACTTTTATCACATTAACTGAAAACTTCTTTTAAGATTAAGTCATTAAATTGCAAAAAGCATTTACTTTGGTCAGTTGTATTATACTAGTAAAAAGAGAATACCATAACTTCTTCGTTATGTAGTTAACAAGCTATATCTTAAATAGCTGGTCTGCGAGAATATTAGAACTGTCATGATTGATATGGTACATCACAGGAGCAACAACAAGCACACTAGGCAAGTCCTTTAAGCTTTTATAAAATCAAATGTTATGATACTGTCTGGGGTCTCCGAGGATGATAATGATAGTATAGGAAGATCTAAAGAAAAGTTTAATCTCTGGCTTTCTGTAGCTAGTTAATTATATTAAGAAAGATTGTGACATCTTAGGTGAACTAGTTGTACAGTAGTCCCCCCTTATCTGTGGGGGATATGTTTCAAGACCCCCAATGGATGCCTGAAACTGTGGATAATGCTGAACCTCTATTTACTTTTGTTTTCCTATACATATCTATGATAAAACTTAATTTGTAAATTAGGCACAGTAAGAAATTAACAACAATAACTAACAATAAAATAAAAACAATTATAGCAATAAGATAAGAGTTGCTTGAACACAAGCACTGCAATACTGCAACAGTCAATCTTATAACCAAGATGGCTACTGAGTGACTAACTGGCGGGGATTATATACAGCTTGGACATACGAGACAAAGGGACGATTCATGTCCTGGGCAGAATGGACTAGACAGTTCAAGATTTCATCATGCTACTCAGAACGGCGTGCAATTTAAAACTTACGAATTGTGTATTTCTAGAGTTTTTATTTAATATTTTCAGACTGCAGTTGACCATGGGTAACTGAAACCATGGAAAGTGAAACCTTAGATAAAGTGGGACTACTGTAATAAGAAAGAGTGTTGAATATCTTAAATGTGTTGGGTTTTTTTTTAGTTTAAATAGATGTTTCTATATTTTTATAGGACAAATGATCTTTAGTCTTTTCTGAAATCATTAGATATGTAAAGTATGAAAAGAACTGCTGATCACGTATTTTAGCCACATCTACATGTTATAATAATTAACATCCATGTTATTTTCTTCAGCTACCAAGCATCATGATTTCAAATTACATTTCCTTTTTGGCCAGTAACCTGAATCTAGAATTTTTCAAAAACAAGTACTATCAAAACAATTTTTTAATGTATTTACAATAAAAATGAAGTTAATCTGGAAGAGAACTTCACAGGCATGAGCAAGAAAGTTTTATTAAAGAATGATGAAGAAAGACTTGCTATCTAGGTATTGAAATGTAATATAAAACCATGGAAATTACAACCATGTGGTATTGGGACAGTAATAGAGAAATAGAAGAATTAAAATGAGAAGACAGCACAGAGATAGATCAATATGTATAAATAGGAATTTTCTATATGAAATAAGTGAGGAAAGAGTTGACTATGATAGTTCATAAGTGGTGCCAAAACAATTGGATGTCCATATGGAAAAATATAAGGTCACATCTTTGCTTCATACTATGCACAAAAATAATTTCCAGGTGGATTAAAGGTTTAAATACAAAAATAAAAATTAGAAGAGTATTAGGAAAAAATAGCGACTTTAGGTTGTGGAAATCTTTCTAAGCCAGAAAAAAAGCCTGAAAACCATGGATTTACTTTTTAAGAATGAGAAACGTAGGAAATGACAAGGCATGGTAAGGTAGGTTAAAAGATAAGCATGAGAAATAGAATATATTTCTAATTTATGTAACAGAAAAAGCATTAACATCTGAATATGTAACAATGTGCCTATAAAAAAAGGCTAAGAACAGAAGCCAGTACACAAATATGAATGGCTGGTGGACATGAGGGGTGTTCAGTCCTACTCGTAATCAGAGAAATTCGTATCATATTCAGATACCAGTTTTCACGTATCAGATAGCAAAAAATTTTAAAGATTGATAAACAGGATTGCCAAAGATATGGAAATTGGGCACTCTCACATACCACTGGTAGAAAAAATAAAATTGATAATTGTTACACTCTACTTCTACGGAAATATTCATGCATGTTGGCAAAGATCTGTGTGTGTGTGCGTGTGTTTGTGTCTATAATGGTGAAAAACTGGAAATAATGTAAATATCCCTTTAGTGGGGAAAATATTAGTTAACTTACGGTATTCCTGTAACATTTTTTTTAAATGAAATAAAAAATGAAATAGTTTTAAAGCAGCTAACAGAGCACAAAGAATGATACTAAGTAAAAAATTAACTTGTAAATTAATATAGTATGATCCTACTTATGTTTGAAAAATTAACACTATATGTTTATATATGCTTATAGATACTATATAGTTATAGATCTTTATGCACAGAAAGTCTGGAAAATTATTCATTAGAATGTTAACAATTCTGACAATTCTGATTGGGGGAGACAAACAGGACAGTAACTTTTTCATAAAAACTTTTGAAACAGCTTTGCTTAATAAAGTTAAAATAAAATATATATTGAAGGATTGTAGCTCGGTACTATTTTTCTGTTTTAATCAATTTTTACAAGATCTAAAATGGGATGATCTGTGAATAGTCACATAAATTCAACTTAAGTCATATCAGTAAATTATTAGGAGTTTCTGAGTGGTGAGATAAGATAAATTTTTCTTGCCTTTTGTTTATATCACTACCAAGGGTATGATAGGTGGTGTGTATATATATTTTAATTTGCTTACATAAAAAATATACATGTATTTTTTTATATCTTAAATATCTGTATGAAACTTAGGCTATAAATATGAGTTGATGCAGTTGTGGCTTTTTAATACTAAACAGACTGATTTAATATGTTGAAAACCCAAGCATAGCAATTTTCATGTAAATTTCAAAGATTTCTCAAATTTTTTGTGTACTGTTTTTATTATGTTTTGCGATGTCTGGGTGTGTACATATATGTTTGTACATATATATGTGTGTATGTATAGTAAAAAATAGAGAACTCTAAAATATAACGCAGTCAAAGTAAAACAACATTTTATACTCTTAAGATTTTACGTTAAGCTGTGTTAAATGATTGACTCTTATACCTTTATAGGCAGATTATTATTTAATATGGAGGCTTTTTAACATTCAAATTTGAAAGATTCTAATGTACTTCCATTAAGATAAGAGAATAGGGGAGTTTTTTGGGTTTTGTTTTTGTTTTAGAAAAACATTTAAAAATATTTAATTTTCTCATTTTAGAATGGAGGAAATATTACTGTCCCTGATAAAACTTCTCTAGAGTTGCTCTGTCATGGATGTTCTGGTGATATCAGAAGTGCAATAAACAGTCTCCAGTTTTCTTCTTCAAAAGGTAACTATGGAAGATATATTCTTATAGGATTATATAGGTAACTGATTTTCTCTTAATTGTTCTTGAAATGAAATCAAACTAAACATTTTACCCTTTAATTGATGTATACCTGTCTTCACTTACTATTTTTTTATTGAGATAGTGTCATAAAATTATGTACACATGCATGCACATACCCATATGAATACATTATCGTATATATCTGTATATTGGAGATAAACCTAAGATTCATTTATGTGGTTCGTTACTTTACCTTTCAAAGTTAATTTGACTTCCTGAATGAAAATCTTGGCTCTGCCACTTAGCGATGACTTATTCTTACAAGTGACTTAATCTTTCTGTGCCTCTGTTTTCTCACCTTTTATATAAGAACCTGTCTCAAGAGTTATGTGAAGAGTAAGTGAAGTTATACTTGTAGAGTACTTATTCCAGTGCTTGACATACTAAGGGCTCAATAAATGGCCAGCTGTTAATGAATTTAATACCATTGTACTCAGGTGCGTTTACTTTTGAACTTATTTCATACAAATTTATATATGCTATAAATTAATAAATTAATTTCCCCCTACTATGTAAAAGAGGTGCATAGCCATACTACATTAAAAAGATTGCCCCACTATTGGCAATGAGTTACATTTTTACTCTAACAGTCATAGTTTAACTGTATACAGCCTTCATCTCAAAACATTTAACAAATAATTTGATGCTTAACATTGAGAAATTATTAAAAAATTAAAAGCCATCCTAAAAATCCACCTAAAATACTAGTTTTTACCCATAAGTATAATATACTCATTTAGTTTACATCTTTATTTTTCAAAATAACTGTAGAAAAATAAGAAGCCTAACACAACTGAAAACAGAATTCTGCTTATCCCTGTAGAAACATAGAGGTAAATAGTCCTTAGGTTCACTACTGGAATTAGGGGGTACGAAGGTTCAAGTGGGCCAGTTTGGGATCCTAACTACCATTTATAACATTTATTGCTCTGAGCTCAGACGTTGTAAAGGGAGGAAAATAAAAATTTTGAATGGATCAGGAACTGTATTAATAATGTGTGTGGTTTTTTGTTTTGTTTTGTTTTCATTTAATTCTCAGAACAGCCCAGTGAAATAGATAATACTAATATTCAAACCCAGATCCTATGTTCTTTTGGCTATCCCAGGCTGCTTTTCTTAAGTGATGCATTCTAAGTTTTAAACAGATTTACAGTGAAATTTGAACATAGACGTATTTTAAGTTGGAGACTGCCCAAATGAGAGAAGTAACAGAAAAGTTGTTAAGCATGTATTGCAGAACCAGACTGCCTGAATTCCAATCATTTATTAGTTTATAACCTTGAGCAGGTTACTTAACCTCTATATCTCATTTGTTAAAATCTGTATACTAATAGTTCTCTCCTAATAGAGTTATGAGGATTAAATTAGTTATTACATTCCATGCACCAAGAACAGTACCTTGCACATAACACTGTGAGAAGTCAAGGTGATATGACTATATTAGAGAGTATGTCCTTTGTTTATATGAAAACTTGAAATCTGTGTCATGAGATACTTTTAGAAGACAGTTATTTTGTTTTTAATAGTTTAGCAACCCAAAGAAGACTCTGACTCAGTTCACTTATTTTATAATAATTGTTCATTAGAAAAATATATTTTAATTAGAATGCTTATTGTAACTATATATGAAATGTTCTCAGTTTTAGCTTTCATATTTTAATTTTACTGTCATTTCGGTGTATATTATTTAGGAGGGAACAGTTTATGTCCAAGGAAAAAAGGAATATCTTCATTAAAATCAGATGCTGCACTGTCAAAATCAAAAAGAAGAAAAAAACCTGATAAGGTTTTTGAAAATCAAGAGGTCCAGGCTATTGGTGGCAAAGATGTTTCTCTCTTTCTCTTCAGAGCTTTGGGGAAAATACTATATTGCAAAAGTAAGAAGACCTTATACATTTTTAAAAATCTATTAGATATTAGTCTTACAACTGAAATAAATACCATATTTTTAAAATGTCATGTGTTTGGTTCTATTATAAGAAAAAACTAGAACAGATACTGTTTGGCAAGGTCTAAGACAAAGCAGGAAAGTATATTTAGAGTTTTTAGTGTATGAGTAGAATTAAACATAAAAACTAACTACTGTAGACCACATTCATATTTGTAAGTCTTTAAAATTATAGTTTGCTGAAGGTAAGCTATCAGTCCATCTAGACTGTTAGTGGCAAGTATTAGTCTCACAAAGCCCTCTTAGCCCTGCATTCTGGCTACCAGAGCCCTGGGCAAATTGCCAGGTAGTTTAAAGTTTCTTTGAAATCTCTTACATTTCTCTGTTCTCTTCACTAGCTCCTCTCTCCCCAGTTGGAGTTGTTCCATTCCCCTCTTCTGTCTTTGATGCCCACTTCCCTTCAGCCCCTCCATCCCAGTCACCCATCTCTAAGTTCTCAAATCATCTCTCCTTTCAATAAAATCCCAAACTCTGTTCTTTATATGGAAAATATTAGTTTTCAGTCTTATCCTGAAGGAAGAAAATTGAAAATTTTAAATTGATATGATGTGATGTTTATAAAGATTAAAACAATGTACACTTTTTTTGAAAGAAAACCATTGCTGTAGTTGAGAAGTTTTTATATTACAAAAGTAAACAACTTTGAACCGTAAAAGTCTTAAGTGTACAGTATCCTCAATATTCTTTCAGATAGTTTTTCAAATCCCTTATAAAAAAGCTGCATCAGAGTCACAAATGTACACAGACATTCACTGAAGCTTCATACCCATCATGCCTTACTATCTGAGACCATTTTCTGGTTGCCAAAAACCCAATTGCTTTAAACTACTGTTTTTATCTTCCTATAAAACTCTGCAAATACCTCTTATACCTGCTTTCCATCTTATCTTCTTTCCCTCTTTCTATTCTGTTGTGTCTATGTTTCTGCTTCATTCCCTCCTCACTACAGGCACCCTTCTTGTTTTAGGCCAATGTCTTTCAGCTTCTTCTTTCCATGTAGTCAGAAGTTGGGAATTCTAGATAGAAACCTTCATGCCACCTGAGGAAAATGAAACAGACATCACTTAGGTGGAAATGAAGACACTCCACTGTCCGTGGCCCCTCTGGACCAAATTGACCACACTGGTCCCTTTCCTTCTACCCTTTTCTTCCTCAACATTCTTTTATAACCTCTTGCATTAGGGAATGGGTTTTCCTTTTCTCTCATGCAGAGAGCAGCATCTGCCTGCATAGTAATATAAAGCAGTAAATACCTCTGTATTGAGATGAGAATCAAAAGAAGAAAGCAGCTCAGAGCTGGAAAGGTAAAAGGTGGAGTGCTTTAAGAAATCAAATATGTTAATTCTAGAAAATCCAAAATCTAGGCATCAGAATTCTAAATTTTTCTTGCCAATAGTGAGGCAACTCTCATATAACTTTCCAGTTATTTTATTTTTTTATTTTAACAACTCACTTAGTGTTTTGGGCTTTTTGTGCCTAAAGTGTTAAAAAAACCTTCAAATGAGAGGTACTGCAGAATTATTAAGATGATACTATTTTTAATAATTTGAGAAAT
The DNA here is from genome assembly GCF_000151845.1 of Pteropus vampyrus. Taxonomy (NCBI): domain Eukaryota; kingdom Metazoa; phylum Chordata; class Mammalia; order Chiroptera; family Pteropodidae; genus Pteropus; species Pteropus vampyrus. The sequence continues at coordinate 2,820,098 of NW_011888994.1, read as the reverse complement.
TTTTTTATAGGAGCATCTTTAACAGAATTAGACTCACCTCGATTGCCCTCACATTTATCAGAGTATGAACGGGATACATTACTTGTTCAACCTGAGGTAAAGTCTTAAATAACACTTAGTACTATTTACAAGACAGATTATTTCCATTCGTGGGCATATACATTTGACCACTGCATTTTTACCAAAATTACATATATGTGCTTTTTCTCATATTATAGGAAGTAGTAGAAATGTCACACATGCCAGGAGAGTTATTTAATTTATATCTTCACCAAAACTACGTAGATTTCTTCATGGAAGTAGATGATCTTGTGAGAGCCAGTGAATTTCTGAGTTTTGCAGATATCCTCAGTGGTGACTGGAATGTAAGACCATTTGACTTAAATATTTTTGTTTATGAATATTTCCTCAAAATTGAGAAAGAATGTTTACTTTTATTTTTAATTATTTGACATGATTTTATATAACTTCTTAATAACTATGTTAAAATTAATTCATCCAACTCATTGTAATGAAGCTTCAGCGGTTAATCTGATTTTTTTGGTAAGAGTATAGCACTAATTTTTTCTAAAATTCTTCTAATTATAAAATTATATGTTCTGAAATTTTGACAACCATTGAAAAGTGATTAAAAGGGAAAGAACTGTGCTTTCTATATTTTCTGCTAGTTTCGTAATTTTTTTTCGCAAATTTGAAATTAGTCACTATAAAATTTGTAATTTTTTTTTAACGTTTAACACTGCTCTTACCAGTGTAGTAGCCACTAGACATATGTGGTGGCTATTTAAATTAAATTAAAAATTCAGTTGCTTGGTCACATTAGGCATATTTCTTGTTACACGTAGCTAGTGGCTACTGTACCAAACAGCCCGGATACAAAACATTTCTATCACAGAAAGTTCTGTTGGTTAACACTGTTTTGATATGCTAATATTTCTCTGTGTTACAAATATTGAAATAGCATTAAAAATTAAAATTAGGAAAGATACAATTAAAAAGCATAGTGTCTGTATCATATTTAGTTTCATTATTTAGCAGTTGTATTTGCCTAGTTTTTTTATATTTCTTTTTTTATTTCGAAATTTTCCAACCTATAGACAAATTTAAAGAACAGTACAATAAATACCTATATATCTAACTTTTATTTAGCAATTTTTCGCATTTTGCCACATCTGCTTAATCTCTCTGTATTTACACACTTGTTTTTGGCTGAATAATTAGAAAATAATTGCAAACATCATGACACTTAATACTTAAATATGCATAAGGACATTACTCTTATTACAAGTATTATAGCGCATCACACCTAAGAAAATTAACGTTAATTCAGTAACATGCTGTCCTTATTTCGATTTCCCCAGTTGTCTCAAAATGTATTTAAAGTTTTCTCCCAAGCCCATCCAACATCCAGTCAGTTTACATGTAGCATTTGATTGATATTTCCTGGTTAGATATGCTTTAAATAATCTTGTAGCATATTAGTTTTAGAGATGCATTGATTTTGAAAAAAGCGAACATAGAGTTATTAAATATGGTTAGTCTTTTTTTGGAACTCATAGTACCAATAGTACTATTTTATAAATATCTCATTTTCTTTATTTCACATCTTGTCCCCTTTTTCAGACACGCTCTTTACTCAGGGAATATAGTACATCTGTAGCTACGAGAGGTGTGATACATTCCAACAAAGCCCGAGGATTTGCTCATTGCCAAGGAGGAGGATCAAGTTTTCGACCTTTGCACAAACCCCAGTGGTTTCTAATAAATAAAAAGGTAAAAAAAAAAAAGAATTGTACACTTTCAATAGGTGAACTTTATGGTATGTAAATTATATGTCAGTAAAGTTATTTTTTTTAAGTTAAAAAATAATGTTTCATTCTGAATAAATACGAAGACTCACAATTTTCTTAAAATTATGATAAAACATACAAGGACAGTCTTAAATGCTTAGTAATTTTTCAAGGAAAACTTAAAATTTGAAAGCAAATACGTATTAGTTGACTGTTACTAGAATCAAAGTACAGTTATATTTTAGTTTTAATTGAAAATAAATTCTGGCTTTGCCTCTGACCATCTGGACAAGTTATTTTACCTAATAACTAATAAGCATTTATTTTCCATAGCTATAAATGGAGAAAATTGAATTCTAGAAGTCAAAAACAAGTACTCCAGAAGTTGAATATCACACACACAGATTTTTTTTTAATGAATTGCTAATCTTTAAAAATTAGTATTATTAAAACTCAGATATATATTTCTGGCTTCAGAATTTCTAGAATCTCAAAATAGAAAAAAAAAAAAAAGGAAAGGAAGGTAACATTGGGTCATATTTTTACGTGGCAGTGATCTGCTCAAGCCAGGTTGCATCTGGCCCTTGAAGACAGGAGTGGTTGGCACCACTGTCTCCAACTGTTCCACTGCACTGATTTATATTACCTGCCTGGCTTCTGTAGCATCTGAATATGAGACCCCCTGGACTAGGTCATCTCTAAGACGTCTTCCAGTTCTAAAATCATATCGCTAAGTATAAGTCTATAATTCATAAGCTATTTTTCCCAACAGATTTCTTAGGTAATTTTATGACGTTCAGGCAGTTTATGTTCATTACTGACTTGCTTTGCTCTTTATAGCACATATGTTAATTAAGCATTACATATATGAATTATTTCTCTAAGACTCAAAGCTCCTTGAAGGCAAGATTGTGCTTTTCTCTTTATCAGCCAAACAGGCACTTGTGTTACCTGAAGAAAATGAGTTCTTTCACTGAGAAACAATATCCTTATATAATTTGTGATGTGTGTATGCTCAAAAACAGAATTCTTGATATTTAAGATTTTTTTCCTTCTACTTAAAGTCTTAAAAAAATATTCTTATTGCTATTATGTCAAATGTGAAATAGTTGTGTAGGTAAAATGCTTTATTAGATAAAATACTAGGATAGTTATAAAAGGCTATTATATATAATCTCTTAAAAGTATATTTGTACTATATAAGCCCAGACTTTTGTGATATAATAAACTTAGTGTGTCTAGGAATATATATCCATATTTTTAATGTTATTTTTAATTTTGTCTTTTGCTTTAATACAGTATCGAGAAAATTGTCTGGCAGCAAAAGCACTTTTTTCTGACTTCTGTTTACCAACCTTATGCCTCCAAACTCAGTTGTTGCCATACCTTGCTTTGCTAACCATTCCAATGAGAAATCAAGGTAATAACATGGGTTTTTATTTTCCCCAAGAAGTACTGTTTTATAACATTATCTTTTTGTAGGTCAATTCGTTGCTGTTTACTAGTGAAACTGTTTTTTTTTCCTTTATTTTTTAATCCAGAATTATTACATGTTTTTTGATTAAAAAGAAATCAAATAATTCAGAACTATATAAAGTAAAAATTGAAAGTTCTCTATAACCATGGGTAATTCCTTTTGACAGATTGGTGAAAATTCTTCCAGACTTTTTTCTGTGTGTATACAAACATTAGGTATAAGCTTTAATTTGCTTATGTCACATACCATGAATAGCATTCCATATATTATAAGTTAGTGCTAAAGCACTCTAGAGGGCTGGGAAGTCCAAAATCAAGGTACCAGCTGATCCAGTGTCTGGTGAAGACCTACTCCCTAGTTTGCAGATGGCTATCTTTTCATATTCTCACATGCTAGAGAGTAGAACAAGAGAAAGCTCTCTCTGGGGTTCCTTTTATAAAGGCACTAATCCCATTTAGGAGGGCTCCACTCTTATGACTTAATTACTTCATAAGGCTCCACCTCCTAAAAACCATCACATTAGGGGTTATGACTTCAAAATGTTAATTTGAGTTGACAAAGACATTCACTTCATAAAGCAACAATGCTGAAATATATTGAAATCTTTTTCAACATTTATAATCTTATTGATTTTTTGTTTGATTTCAGTATTACAATGTCCATTAATAGTATATTTACATTGTCTTTCTAAGTTATGAAATTATAATGCTAAAGTATTATCTATGGCAATGCACATTTGCACGATTTATGTCTCCCGAGGTTTGCCTTTTTATTTTTCCATCATTTTTTCTTCTTTTTTACTGTGTATTTTAAAGGCCATATTTCATTAATAGCCCTAGGTCACATATCTGTGGTGCTGATCTTAAGATAGAACAGAGAGTTTGTGTAATATTTAAAATGTTAATAATCAACCACATAACTCAAACTTCAGAAATTGTTTGCTGGCTTATTGAAATATAATGGACAATTAGTTGCTCATACCTACATTGTGAAATTCAATGAGTTTTTTTTCGATTATAGATGGCATACTATAGAGGTACTAAATCTAGTTCCTCTCTTCTCCCTTACATATTTATTACAACATTGTTGACTATGTTCCTTATGCTATGCTTTATATCTCCATAACTATTTTGTAACTATCCATTTGTATTTCTTAACCCCTTTGCTCTTTTTAACCAGCTCCCCAATCCCCCTCCCATTTAGTAGCTCTCAAAAATAGTCTCTATGAGTTCGTTTCCTTTTTTGTTGTTGTTTATTTTGTTCTTTAGATTCCATACATATGTGAAATCATGTATTTGTTTTTCTCTGTCTGTCTTCATTCAGCGCAATACCCTCTAGGTCTATCATGCAATATCTTTTTCCATCCCCTTCCTTTTAGTCTGTGTGTGTCTTTTAATCTGAAGTGAGTCTCTTGTGGGCAGAATATGTAGGGGTCTTGTTTTCTTATCCTTTCAGCCTCCCTATCTTTTGGTTGGAGCATTTAACTCTTTTCTATTTGAGGTACTTGTTGATAGGTATGTAGTTATTACCATTCTTTATTCATGTTTGTGATACATGCTTTTTCTTCTTAAAGATGTCTTTCCAACCTGTTCTGTCATACTGGCTTGGTGGTGATAAATTTTTAGCTTATTTTTGTCTGGGAAGCTCTTTATCTGTCCTTCATCTCTAAATGATAGCTTTGCTGGATAAAGTATTCTTGGTTGTAGATCCTGGGTCTTCATCACTTTGAATATTTTTTGCCAAGCCCTTCTGTCCTGCATAGTTTGTTTTGAGAAATCAGCTGCCAGTCTTATGCATGCTCCCTTGTAGGTAACTAGCTGCTTTTCTCTTGCTACTCTTATGATTTTCTCTTTGTAGTTAACCTTTGGCAATTTAATTATAATGTGTCTTAGTGTGGCCCTCTATGGATTCATCTTTTTTGGGAGTCTCTGAACTTCTTCAGTTTGTATGTCTATTTCCTTCACTAGGTTAGGGAAGTTTTCCATCATTATTTCTTCAAATAGCTTTTCAACTTGGTCTCATCTCCTTCAGATACTCCTATTACACGGATGTTTTTACATTTAATTTTGTCCCGTAGGCTTCTTAAATTATTAGTATAGTCTCGGCTTCTTTTTTCTGGCCATTCTGATTGCCTTGGCTTCCCCATCCTCTATATCAGTGGTTCAAACCTCTTTTTCATCCACTCTGTTGATTCTCTCTAATATGCTCTTTTTCTCAGATAAATGTATTCTTTATTTCTGACTGGTTTCCTTTTATAATTTCCATTTCCATTTTTTGTTTTTTTATCTTTTAGTTAAAGTTCTCACTGAGTTCATCTACACTTCTCTTAAGTTCATTGAGCATTTTTATAACCAATGTTTTGAACACTGAATCTGTTAGATTACTTGACTCCATTTTTCCTGGATCTCTGTTCTGTTCTATTATTTCATTTCTACTTCTTTGTCTTCCCATTTTGGCTGCCTTTCTGTGTCTGTTTCTATATTCTAAGCAAAGCTCCTAACTCTCCTGGCCTTATTAGCATGGCTTTGTGTGGTAGGTGTCCAGTGACACAGTCCTGAGAAGGGCTCAGTTACAGGCCAAGTTTAGACCAAGCCTGTGCCCCTTCGGGGCCACCTGTTAAGATTCAGCAAGCAGGGAGTGGAAAAAAATGGCATAGATGATAGAGGCTCTGTTAATCCCCCTGGCAACCAAATCAAAGTTGTGACAGAAACAAGGAGCAGCAGCAAGGAAAAATCACCTGGGATCTAGAGGAACAAACCATATACCTAGGGAGACGTCCAAGAAAATACCCTGCAACGGCAGAAGGTAGGACGGGGCGAGGACAAGGGCTGCCCCGTTCCAAGCGTCTAAGTGAGATGGAGGCTGCGGCAGTGGCAGACGCCTCTTAAAGGGGCCACGTCCGCGAGCAGATTTTCACGGTGACATCAGTGCTGTTCGGTTGCACACGGGGCACCACGGACTTAAAGGGAGACATTGTCAGAATGAGGGCTGAGGCAAGACTCACTCTGTACAGAAGTGCCGGTGGTACCCATTGTTCCCTGTTGAGCCCTCCCTGCTCCCATTGTGCGGACATAGCACCGCCATTGCCATGATGTCTTCAAACTGGATAACAGAGGTCGCTCCGCCCGGAGGATTCCCTGAAAACCCGCTTCCTCCAACTAGTGGCTCCACCCAAGCCACATCCAGGTGTATCCTCAGCAAGTCAGGTGCTCCTTGCTGAGACTCACACTGGAGGCAGCTGACCTTGGTTTCTTATGTGTCCTTTTGAGGCAACTATAAGCATAGCATCTGTGGATTGCTTGCTGAATCTTAACAGGTGGCCCCGGAGGGTTAGAGGCTTGGGCTAAGTTTGGACTGCAACTGAACCCCTCTCAGTACTGTGCCACTGGACACCTACTTCACAAATCCACACTAATAAGACCAGGAGACTTAGGAGCTTTGCTTAGTACATAGAAACAGACACGGAAAGGCAGCCAAAATGAGAAGTCGAAGAAGCAGAAATCACATGAGAGAAGAGAACAGAACAGATCCTATTATAGTTGAGTCAAGTAATCTAACAGATTCAGAGTTCAAAACACTGGTTATAAAGATGCTCAATGAACTTTTGGGAAGTGTAGATAAATTCAGGGAGAACTTCAACAAAGAGATAAAAAACATAAAAATGAAAGTAGAAATTATAAAAGGGAACCAACCTGAAATGAAGAACACATTATCTGAGATGAGAAGTATATTAAATGGAATAAACAAAGGAATAAAGTGAATAAAGAAGAGGATCCGATGCCCTGTGTAGAGGACAGGAAAGCCAATCAGAACACTCAATTAGAATGGCAAGAAAAAAGATGCCAAGACTATAAAAATAATTTAAGGAGGATATGGGACAATATTAAGACTCCAAATATTCGTCTGATCGGCGTAACTGAAGAAAATCAAGATGTTGAACAGCTATTTGAAGAAATAATGTTGGAAAACTTTCCTAACCTAGTGAAGGAAATGGACATAAAACCTCAGGAAGCTCAGGGAATTCCAAAAATCAGAGATCCAAAGAGGCCCACACCAAGATACATCATAATTAAAATGCCAAAGGTTAACTACAAAGAAAGAATATTAAAAGCATCAAGAGAAAATTACCTACAAGGGAACACCCATAAAACTGGCAGCTGATTTCTCAAAACAAACTAAGCAGGACAGAGGGGCTTGGCAAAAAATATTCAACGAGATGAAGACCCAAGATCTACAACCAAGAATACTTTATCCAGCAAAGCTATCATTTAGAGATAAAGGCCAGATAAAGAGCTTCCCAGACAAAAGTAAGCTAAAGGAATTTATCACCACCAAGCCAGTATTACAGGAAAAGTTGGAGGGACTTCTTTAAGAAGAAAAAACATGTATCAAACAGGAATAATTAATGGTAACAACTACATTCCTATTAATAAATACCTTAAATGGAGAAGAATTAAATGCTGCAGCCAAAAGATAAAGTGGCTGAAAGGGTAAGAAAACAAGATTCCTACATATGAAAAGGAAGGGGATGGAACAAGATATTGCTTTGATGGACCTAGAAGGTTTTTAAGTCAGACAGAGATAAACACTATATGATTTCACTTATATGCACCATCTAAGGAATAAAAAGAACAAACTGAAAAACAGACTCACAAATATAGTGGACAATTTGGTGATGGACAGAGGTGAGGGAGGTTTTGGGGGCTGGGAGAATGGGGTGAAGGGTTAAACAAGTATAAATTAGTAGCTGATGGATGGTCACAGGGATGGGGAGCATGGCACAGGTAATGCAGTTAGCATTAATAAGTTGGTGGTGGGTCAAGAGGGAGGGTGCAATTGGGATTGTTTTATAAATTAGATGTCTAACCAATATATTGTATACTTGAAACTAAATTTTAAAAAATTAAAAACCAAAAGATTCAGCAAGCAATCTGCAGATGCTGTGCTTATAGTTGCCTCAAGAGGCCACGCCAGAAACCGAGGCCAGCTGCCACTAGTGTGGGTCTTGCAGCTGCTCAGCAAGGAACACCGCATTCACCAAGGGTAAAACTGGATGTGGCTTGGTTGGGGCTGCCATTTGGGGAAGGCAGAGTTTCAGGGAGTCTTCTGGGCAGAGGGACCTCTATTATTTATAGTTCGATGATGTCTCAGCTGTATCGGTTCTGTGTCCACACACTGGGAAGGGGGAGGGCTCAACAGGAACAATGGATACCATCAGCATTTCTGCCCAGGAGAAAGCGTTGACTCTGGCCCTTGCTCTGACAACTCCATGTCCCCCGGTAAGTCCCTGGTGCCACCCAAGCAGCCAACCCAGTGCTCAGAGCGAGCAAGTCTGTCACGGTGAAATTTCAGTTGCAGAAATGGCCTTTAAGGAATGTCGACACTTTCTGGCTGCAGCTGCTGTAGCCTCTGTCTCACTCAGCGGCTCAGGACCAGGAAGCCTCGCACCTTCACCCCCTCCTACTTCCTACCGTTGCAGGGTGATTTCTTATTTCTCTCCCTAGTTGTAGGGCTTATGTTCATCTAGAACCAGGCAACACTGCTTGCTGTTTGCTCCATATTTCCATCACAACTTTGATTTGGTCGCAAGAGGGATGAACAAAGCTTTTTCATCTACACCATTTTGCCCAGGCTCAAATTTCAGAAATTTTAAAGATAGGGTTTGCCATATGACTGATCCGAAGAGAGTAATGATTAGAGTAAATGTCTACTTTCATGCAATAAGAGTCTCATCTTATGGCCTTTTAAGAGTATTGATACTTAAAAGATTTAAAATAGTCTACATTCATAGGCTCAAAAGTGGGATGACTTTTGAGCATTGGATATGATTAATCTGTGGGTCAGAATCCAGAGATTTCCCTATCCTTGCCTATTATTTTAAAGATTATACTAGCTTTTTAACTTTATTCTTAAGTAGTTTCAAACTTAGAGAAAAGTTACAAAAATGGTAGGAAAGAATTCTTATGTATCCTTCACCAAGATTCCTGTTTTCAATTTTTACCATATTTACCTTTTATTCTCTCTCTTTATGTGGACACACACACGTTTTTTTTCTGATCCATATTTGAGTAAATTGCAGGCATGATGCCCATTATTCTTAAACACTTTCACATATATTTCCTGAAAACAAGGGCATTCTACATAACCACAGTATACACATCAAAATCAGGAAATTAACTTCGATATACTATACTACCATCTAATTTATACACATTCAGTTCAATTTTTGCCAGTTGTCCTAATAATGTCCTTTGTACGATAACAACAAAAACTTGTTCTCTTTCTTGTCCAGAATCCAAGACAAAATCACATGATGTATTTAGTTACCGTGTCTCTTTATTCTCCTTTGATCTGAAACAGTACTTTAGTCTTTTTTGTTGATGACATCTTTGAAGCATATAGGACAATTACTATGTAGAGACTTTCTCAGATTTGTGTGGTGATTCCTCATAAGCGGATTCAGGATATGTATATTTGGCAGGAATACCACAAGTGATGCTCTATTCTTAGTGCATTGTATCAAGAGAATATTATATCAATTTATACTGTTACTTGTGAAGTTTTACTATTTGGTATCTCTCAGGTTTTCTAATGTAAACTTATTAAGTATTTTGTCAGGAGATACTTGAGACTATGTTAGTATCCTGTTTCTCATTAAAATTTCACCACTAGTCATAGCATCTATGGATGATTATTTCCTAAATCTGTGATGGCTGGCAAATAAATGGTGCTTTTCTCATGGCATTTTTCTTTTTACATTCATGTTGGTGAATTGTACTGTGAGCTATCGTTTCTCCCACATTTGTCTGTCTGTCTGTTTATATTAGTATGGACTCCCAATTTTTATTTTTTCAGTTGTAGTTCCTTTCTCTCATTTATTTTGGTCTTACATTGTCCAGATTTGGCCCATGCAAGCTACTTTAAGGTAGCTCTGTACCTTTTGATTTGTATTGGTTACTCTTTGAGTACTTTCTTTCTCATAGAAAGTGTTCTAATATCATTTTATGCTTTCCCTACCTCAGTCCTGGAATCAGGAATTTCAAGGAGCCTTGGTTTTTTAATTGGATATGGTATTTAGAAATTAGGATCTAGGCGCTATGTATGCTCATGCTGCTGGAGTGTCATTGTTTCTAGGCTCTTTCAGTGGTACAAATCTTGGAAGGTTGTGTGTGTGTGTGTGTGTGTGTGTGTGTGTGTGTGTGTGTGTAACATGAGTTAACACCGTTACCTTCAATTTCACTCTGACATCACAGAGTTTAACTTTTTTCCTCTTAGTATCTGTACCTCCCTTCTTGAACAATGAAAAATTTTCTCCCATTTTGTTAAATGCATTTATTTACTCAGTTCCTCTGTCTAATATCTCCTGACAGTGCAGGCTTTTTTCAGTCCCAGCCCTACTGCCACCAACTCATGTTGGCCATGGTCCATGTCCCCATCCCAGCTGTAGGACTGAGAATCAGTTTGATTAGCAAGCATTTCCTTGGACCAGGAACATCAGCATCACCTGGAAACTTGAGAGAAATGTAGAATCTTAGGTCTCACCCAAGACCTACTGAAAAAATGTGCATTTTAACAAGATTTTCCAGTGAGTCTTATGCAGGAGATATTTGAGGAGTTTGAGAAGTACTGGTTTAGATTACTTACATTGGAATCATTTAGAGAATCACTGATCCATTAGTTGAAAATTCATATTCTAAGAACAGAGCTCCAAGTATCCAAAAGCCTTCATAGTGTTAGATTTGCAAACTTTTAAAAGGTTTATAAAACTTAGTCAAAAATAGGATGTTTGGCTTTTTATTATCAATTTTTAATCCCTTTTCTTTAATTTTGTGTACTTTGTCATTTCAGACATTATTTCTTTGTAATTTTTCTGCTCCTTTCTGTCCTCTTTTCTAGTTCTCCATTAGTATTTGTTGGAATGCTTAAAGGTATCCACATTCTGCTGATATCTTTGTTCGTTTTCCTTCATTCAGTTTTCTCTTTGATTGCATAATCTCTATCAACATATGTTCAAGTTGACTGTCTTCTGCCATTCAAATCTACTATTGAGCCCCACTAGTGAATTTTTCATTTTGGTTGTACTTTCCAACTCCAAAATTTCTATTTGGTTCTTTCTGTAATTTGTCTCTGTATTGATATTCTTTATTTGATGAGACGTTATTACAGCTCCCTTTGCTTCTTTGAGCATGGTTTCCTTTTGTTCTTTGAACATATTTATAATAGCTCTTTTGAAGTATTTTTCTATTAAATTTAATGTCTGGGTCCTCTCAGTTTCTGTTGCCTACCCTTTTCCTGTGTATGGGTCACACTTTCTTGTTTCTTTACATAGTCTCATAATGTTTTGTTAAAGATTGAACATTTTAGGTTACATATCATAGCAACTCTGGATACCGATTTCTTTCCACCTTCTGGGGCTTGTTTTTATTGTTTTTTGCTTGTTTATTTGGTTAGTGACATGGCTAAACCACTTTAATAAAGTCTAATTCCCCCTGTAGTATTAAGCCTTTGTCACTCCTCAGAGAGCTCAGCCTTGAGCACATCCAAATCACCTTGGGGTGACAGTGATTTTAGCAGGGATCTCTTTGACTGCTTTTATTTATCGATTAAACTGTCTGCCTTGTTTGATATCACACTCATTTGTTCTGCTCCACTAATTAATTACTAGCCGATTGCTCTGTTTTCAACAGTTCCAGGGGCATGAATTATCCCACAGTCTGATCAATTTAAATTTGGGAAGCATAGACTTTTTTGAGGCATGTCTCAGATTTGTTCTGACCCCAGGAGGTCTCTTCTTAGCTGTCTGTTTCTCTGGTTCTTTCTGATGAAGTAGCTGGCTTATGTTTAGCTTGTTACTCTTAATTTAGAGGAGCCATTGATTTCAGGAAGGTCTTTAATCCTGAGCTTCTCCACACTTTGTTTTAAATAAAGTCAGATCCTTTTGGTAAAGCTTCAGAGCTCTTCTTTCCTATGGAATTCCTCTTTCCCCAGGGCAAAATCCCAGAGCTACTATTCTGGGTGTATGTTCAACTGGAGGTAACCTCTGATCTTCTTGGCTTGGCCTATCCCCGTGTGGACCCTCTGCCCTATGAATGAGCTGGGGTGAGGGCCATCTCAGTTTGTGAAGGAGGTGGTATTCTTGTCCTGCTGGGCCACTGGAATAGAACTTCCATCCTGTGGGTGGAGACTGGGTGGAGAAAGGGAGTACCAAACTTTTGGCTAGACACACTCACCAGCAAGGGAGCCCTTTTTTGGCTGCACCTAACTGGAGCGAGGGCTCCCTAAAGCTGAGGAAAGGAAGGAGCAGGTCATGGTTCAAATGCTGCAGACTCTTATTTGATTTTCTTGAGTAAATGTTTCCTTATAAAATTTATCATCTTAAACCATTTTTTAGTATACAGTTCACTGTTGCTAAACATATTCACCTGTTCAGCCAATCTACAGAACTTCGTCATCTTACAAAACTGAAACTATATACATTAAACACTACCTCACCACGCCTGCCAATACCACCCATCTTCTGTCTCTATGTATTCGACTACTCCAGGTAACTCACATAAGTCAAATCATACAGTATTTGTTTTTTTGTGATTGACTTCTTTCACTTAGCATGTCATCACAGTTTATTCGTGTATAGCATATGTCAGAATTTTTTTTAAAGGCTAACTGTTATGTATATACCACATTGTGTTTATCCATTCATCTGTCACTAGACAATTGCTTCCACATTTTGGCTGTTGCAAATAGTGCTGCTGTGAACATGAGTATACAGATAACTCTTTGAGATCCTACTTTCTGTTCTTTTTTGGGTATATACCCAGAAGTAGAATAGTAAGATCATACAGTAATTCTATCTTTCATTTTTACCATTTTCCACATCAGCTACAGCATTTTATGTTCCCAGCAGCGATGCAAAAAGTTCTGATTTCTCCACATTCTTGTTGAACTGTTTTGTTTTGTTTGTTTGTTTTTGATAATAGTCATCTTAAGGGGTATGAAATAGTATCTAGTGGTTTTGATTTACATTTTCCTAATTAATGAATTTGGGCATCTTTTCATGTCATTATTGGCCATTTGTATATCTTCTTTGGACAAATGTCTATTTAAAGCTTTTTAAAAATTTCTGTTTCAGCTCAGATTTCTTTTATCCAAGATATTGGAAGGCTTCCTCTGACGCGACACTTTGGAAGGTATGCTGATAATTTTAATTTTCAAGAGCTGTTACTGAAATGTCCATTGACTACGTTGTCTGTTTTTTTCAATATACAGTCAGTAAATGTTATCTGTTAAATCCAAGAACTACATATTGGATCCAGTGATTAAAGATCATATGATTGTATTGTAGACCCATCATTTTATTACATTTAAAAGCATATTTTCACCAGCTTACAATGGAAAAAGACTTAATAGAATCATGGAATCACAAAGGCAGAGGAATCTTTAAATTCTCTAGTTCAACAAATCTTTCATATCCGGAAATCCCTTTTTAGCTTTCCTGTTAAGAGATGTCTAAGAACACTTAGTCTATGTTTGAAGCCTGAAATGACCAGGAACTACAAAAGCACTGTTATTGTTTCAGCTATTTGATCTGACTTGGGAGGCAGGATTTGTCAGTGCTACTTATTAAATGACTAGTTTGTTATCTTTCATTTATGATGACCACATTTAACATTATCTTTGCTTCCTATTGAATGATATTAAATATTAATATTTAGCTAATTAATATTTTAATAGCTGCATAGTTTCCTATAATTCAACCTATACCTTATTTTTGTACATTTAGCTTATTTCCAACTTTTATTATCACAGACTTCCTTATAGCTAAATCATTATACACATCAAATACTATTTCTAGGATGAATTCCTAGAAATAAAATTGCTGGATTAATCAATATACATCTTTCTGAGGCCCTTGCTCTCTATTGCCAGATTGCTTCCAAGAGTATGTTGACAATTTTATGCCCTCTTTAGTGTATCTTGTATTCACTGGGTTTTATTATTTTAAAAGGTCTTTGCCAGTTTAAAAAATGACAGTAGTAGCTCATTATTTTAATTTCCATTTTTAAAATTATAAATTAGGTTGAACAATTTATTTTATTGCCATTGATATTTTTTCTATAAGTTTTCTGTGTTTTATATCTTTTTCTGTTTAATTTCTTTTAATTTGTAAGAACTCTTTACTAAAGACATTAATCAGCTCGTTTGTATTGTAAGTTGTAATGATTTATTCACAACTTGTAATTTACCTTGTACTTTTTTGTTTATATTGTTAAATAAATTAAAAGGCCTGGCTAAAAAGTAGAATGAAGGTAAATGAAAGCTACAGGAGATGCCTTCAGAATCATCTTACTTGTGGTATAATTTAAAGGAATCCCCTCTTTTGGTTATTAATGCCTGCATTATAAATCTGGCAGATTGAAAATGGAAGCCCTGACTGACAGGGAGCATGGAATGATAGACCCAGAAAGTGAAGATGAAGCCCAGCTTAAGCGAGGGCAGCCTGCAGAGGAAGCTCTGGATGAACCCACTCAGACTGCTGATCCTGAAACCTGGTCCCCTCCCTTGAGTCAGAATAGTGGGAGTGAACTGCCTGCGAGCCAGCCTCAGCCCTTTTCAGTGCAGGAAGACATGGAAGAAGACAACATGATAATAGAAGACTATGAGAGCGATGGGACATAGAAACCAGCCTGCTAATCACATAGTACTTGACAGATTTTTATTAGTTTTATTCAGTGGTACTTGTACAGGCGTAATATGCTTTGCAAGTAAATTACAACTTAAATCTTCACTCTTGTGGTTGCTCAGCACAAGAAACTAATTCTTTTGTCATCTTGAAGTAAATCGAAGATCAAGCCTTCAAATAATATCTTAATTTTTTTCTCCAGTATTTATTTAGTCTTGTGAGTGGTATTGGGAGGGGAGGTCAGTGTGTATGAAGTGTATTTGAACATTATGCCAAATATCAGAAAATGTGAAGGAATAATTCAGAATACAGAAACTTTATGGGGTTGTAAATACGAATTAAAAGACAGTTTAGTATACAATTATGAGTGTAAATAAACTTTGTGCCTTAATCACAGTTTCTTTGTGGTCTCTGGCTTCTCAGATACCATTTTTATATGTTGTACAGTGGAATATTTTAGATACCTCTTGGAAAGAAATTATTTTACATAATTTATATCAAAATTAAAACGTTGAATTTATTTTTGTTTCTAACATCTTTTAATATTTTCCTAACATGTACTGTCTACCATGCGTCATTGAGCATAGTATGTGAATCTCCATCCAGTGTCAAAACTTTTCAAAAAATAGGAGGTGGATGGCAGCCTTGCGATGAGAACTCTCCGAAGGGATTAATCACACCCCAAACTACCTTTGCGGAGCTCTTAGTACAGAGCCTGGCTTGTTAACTTTGCTGTGAGGGGCGGGGGCGAAGGGCGCGCGCGGAACTGCCTGGGCTCCAAGCGGGAGACCTGACAAAGCCGGGCGGGGCAAGGCTTGGCTCGCCCCGCCCCAGGAGCCCGATCCAGTTTCAGTCCCGTGGGCGGCGTGCGCGCTCTTCCGGCAGCAGCGCAGGTGAGGGTGGGCGCGAGGGGTGGAGCCCCGCCGCCCCGGGCAGGTGAGCGGGTGGGGTGGGGTGGGGTCCTTGACTCCTCTCGGCGCGCTTCCCGCTCTTAGGAGCTTTCCGGGCTGGCGGCGCTCGCAGATCCGCCCCGCCATAACCTGCGGCGGAAGCTGGCGCGGTAAGGGTTGAGGGGATCCTGGGAGAGCGGGGCCGGGAGGGGGAAGTCAGCCAGGTCTCATTCAGGGTACACAGGTGCGCAGCTGCGGCGCCGCGGTCCTTTTGGGCGCGGGGATCCTGGTTATTGGAATCCAGGCATGTCTGAGCCGACTTAGTGACGGCCACTTTGGGGCGGAATCTCCAGACTAAGTGGATTTTCACTCAGACGCAAAGACGGAGCAATCACGCGGGGTGGGCGGAGCAGGGGACTGAACGGGATGGGTGGACGCGGCGCCCAGGGGCAGACTCAGGAGAGATGCTTGGTAGCCCATGGTGCTCACTGGTGGGTGAAGTTAAAACCCTCAGGGCTTTTAACAACCCTCTGGGGACCCCAAAACATCCAAAATCCGCCTGTTTCATGGGCCCAGCAAAATTTTAAAGCTCGCTAAAGTGGTGATTCTGTTTGTGTGAAGGTGACCAAGCTCGATTCCTTGACACTTTGCTGGGGGAACCATATCTCCTCCCACTGCAACGGCTTTCCGTGATATGTGCCCCAAGAGAGTGGAGTCAGGATTCAGGTCTTGACAAAACAAAGACCCACTCTGCCTCAGCCTGCTGAATCTAAGTGTTCTCTCAATGACACTGCAAGAGCTGAGGGGTATCCAGATATTTAATGTGCTAAAACAGCGGACCGTAAGCCACTTTTCCCAGGGGAAGATAAATCCATTACAGTGAGGCACACTTTTTTTTTTAACCTATGAGTTAAATTAAGCAATGGGGTATCCTTTAAATGCACATATAACGTAAATATTGAAGGATATTATGTAAAACTTGCTAAAGTTATTTGTTGTGCTTGTGCTTCTGTTTTTCTTTGGACAGTGATTTCAAAACCATAGTAGTACTTTGCATTTCTAGAATTTAAACTGTTAGATAACAGATAAAAGAAAATCAGACAAAAAAAAACTGATTGCTATCATTTATAGAGTTCCGACTTTGTATTAGGCACCAGGCTCGGACTGTCCCAGTTAATTCTTTAAAATTGGAGTGCCACATGAGAAAGCCCCAGAATTTAGATTTCTTCATTTCCACCCATTTCCTGGATGATTCTGTCTAGTCTGTGGCAGTACATACTCTTCTGTATGTAGACTGCCTACTTGACATCGCCACCTGTACTTCTAACAGGTATTTCAAACTCTCCAGGCTGTTTCTTCCAAGGCTAAACTAGAAATGTAGAGAAATGTTGCAGGTGAAATGATCTAATGTCTGGAATTTGCTTCAAAGTAATCTATTGGCAGAGGGACTAAGGTAGGGGGAATAATGAAACGAGATTGGTCATAAATTGATACTTATTGAAGCTAGTTGATGGATCCATAAGCATTCATAATACTATTCTTTCGTCTTTTATTATGTTTGAAAGTTTCTGTGATAAAAAGTTTAATTCTCTGTATCTAGAATTTGATCTCTTCTTGCTGCTTCCATTGCTACCACCATGGGCTACTTGATTATTTCAGTGGCCGTGCCAGTCTCCCTGTTTTTGCCCTTGTCTCCTGGAGTGTACTCTCAATACAGCATCCAGATCCTATTAAAACAAGTAAGATCTTGTCACTCCTCTACACAGAATCCTCCAGTGGCTTCTCATCTCACTCTCAGTAAAAGCCGAAGTCCTTTCCAATGGCTTTCAAGGCCCCAGTGATTCAAATGGCCTCAATTCTTCTATATACCCTCATTGTTGCTTCATTGGCCTTTATGCCTTAATAGTTATCCAACATGCCAGGCACTCTCTCAAGGCTTTTGTACAAGCTGCTCCATCTGCCTGGAGTACTTACTCCTGATACCTGCCTAGCTTCTTCCTTCACCTTCATTTCTATTTTCAGATGTTCTCTATGAAAACTTCCCTAGTCATTCTATTTAAAATTATAAGACCCTGCCCACAACACACTGTTTATCCCCTTTCTTAACTTTTTTCCTTAGCATGCAATGTATTTTACTTCCCTTATCTTTAATCTGTCACCCCTAGCCCCCACTGGAATATAAGTTCCATGAAGGCAGAGATTTTAGTCAGCTTTATTCACTGATACACCTTCAGCATTGTACACAGCACAGCGCTGATAAACTTGGTACATGACGTGCTTAGTAAGTATTTGTTGAATGAGCAGTCTCCATTTTAAAAAGTAAAATAAAACAAAGCCATGGGAATTCTAAATTGTTCAAAACCTTAAAGATGGGATTATTCATTTGAATTTTTTTTTTTTTTTTACGCATACAGCACCTGGTCTTCCTAGGTGGTCTCCCATCCAAGTCCTAACCAAGCCTGACCCTGCTTAGCTTCCAAGATCTGACAGGAGCAGGCTTGTTCAAGATAGCGTGGGCGTAGACTCCACTGGAATTTTGATACCACCTTCATAGTGCCAAGTACAATGCCACGTACCCAGTGAGTCTTGAAGTAAATACACATAAGCAATTTGAGGGAGAAATTCATGTGCTTTAAACCTTGTAGTTACATTAGCAAATGGTTTCTTTCTTTTTATATATGTATCGGGTCATTGATTTCATGAAAGAAATCAATAGATTCAGTTAAAGTGCTTTTTCTATGCTTTATTTTTTAGGTGGATTTAATACCCTCTAAGATACCTTCTGAGTCTCTATGGCAACAGCAGGTTGCCTTTAGATAATTGCCCTGGGAAGAGTGATGATATACATGGTCATTGCTGCTGCTCTGTGTTGTACTTTTGGGGAATTTTTATCTTTGGTGATTTTTTTTCTCTGTGAAATCAGTTTTTAAAAATCTAGTATCAAGTGTTAATATTTTAGAGTGAGGGAAGCAACTCCCCTAAACTGACTTTCCTGATTTAGGAAGGAAAGGGGCTCTTCACTCCCTGTTTTTAACAAGCTGCTTCTCTTGGGCCATTCATTCCAAAGCAGATTTGAGTTAATGAAAATGAAGAGTATTTGCTGACCCATCAAATTTTGGTATGCTCAAACTCTTAAATATTTTTATTTAGCTGCTTGAGGAAAAGACTCTACTTTGGAATGTGGTGGTATCCTGTCTTGTTAAAATTTAGTCTTATTTTTGTTTTCTTATGTTTTATTTATAGGACTCAGATAAATTAGACTTATAACTTTTAATTCAGAACTAATTTCAAATTTTGATTGCTTTTAAAATTGTATAGAATAATGACTGTATCCCTGGCTAACAAGAGTTATATATGTTTTAAATATACATATTTATGTTATCATTTTACATATAATAATAATAAGACATGGTTATATTGGTTTCCTAAATATGATCATTCACTAGTAAGTGAATAAAGTCAGCATTATTAAAATAATAAGTAACTAAGCATAAGTGATAACTTTAATCTTGGCCATAGGTGTAGAAATCACAAATGTCGACAAATGATGGAAGATCCAGGAATCGGGACAAGCATTACGATGAGGTCCCAGGAGATTTGGCTTATCAAGATGGCACCATAAGAACCCTCCAGACTCTTCGTGACAGTGAGCTGGCTGTGAGTGCTGATCCTTTGCCACCACCCCCTCTCCCATTACAGCCACCATTCGGCCCCTACTTCTACTCAAGTGACACAGAGGAACCAGCCATAGCACCAGATCTCAAACCCGTAAGGCGCTTTGTTCCCGAGTCCTGGAAAAACTTCTTCAGAAGGAAGAAAAAGGACGCAGAATGGGATAAGCCAGTGTCGGACATCAAATATATCTCCGATGGAGTGGAGTGCTCACCTCCAGCCTCTCCAGTAAAACCAAACCACCGTTCACCCCTCAGCTCCTGCAAAGATCCTTACGGAGGGTCAGAAGGAACCTATAATTCCCAGAAAGAGGCTGAAGTGATGCTTCCCCAGGATCCCTATGGATCTCTAGGCCGACACACACAAACAGCTCGAACATACAGTGAGAAGGTGGAGGCGTATAACCTGAGGTATTCCTACATGAAGTCGTGGGCAGGCCTGCTGAGAATTCTGGGTGTAGTGGAGCTGCTTCTGGGAGCCGGCGTCTTCGCTTGTGTCACAGCTTACATTCACAAGGACAGCGAGTGGTATAACATGTTTGGATATTCAGCACCCACTGCCATCGGAGGCATTGGTGGCCTGGGCAGTGTATATGGGGGCTATTACTACAGTGGTCCCAAAACCCCTTTTGTACTTGTGGTTGCTGGATTAGCTTGGATCTCCACCATTATTATTCTGGTTCTTGGCATGTCCATGTATTATCAGACCATTCTTTTGGACTCTAACTGGTGGCCCCTAACTGAATTTGGAATTAACGTTGCCTTGTTTATTTTGTATATGGCTGCAGCCATAGTCTATGTGAATGATATCAACCGAGGTGGACTCTGCTACTATCCATTATTTAATACACCAGTGAATGCGGTGTTCTGCCGGGTAGAAGGAGGACAAATAGCAGCAATGATCTTCCTTTTTGTCACCATGATTGTTTATCTCATTAGTGCTTTGGTTTGCCTAAAGTTATGGAGGCACGAGACAGCTCGGAGACATAGGGAATGCATGGAACAACAGGAGGTAAGAAATTTCACTGTCATTTGTTTTTCTTTTTTTTACTTCCTTTTTAAATGTGTATAGTTCTCAAAACAAAGAATTTGTAAAAGCTTTTTTTTTTTTTTAACCTGAAATTCAAAAGTCCTAGCTCATAAACTGACATGCCATGACTGGGATAACCCACTCTGGTGTGTCGCTGTTGTATAACGCTGCAAGTGAACACCAGATATGCAATGTAGTATATGGCTTGTTGGCTGCATTATTATGTCTTTCTGATGCTTAAGGGGAAAACACAGCTACTGAATCCATGCAAAGAAGAATATTAACATGTTCAACAAATGCCTCATCATTAAAATAAGTTTGACAATAACCTCAATTCTTTACTTTGGTAAGACAAAAAACAATTTTTCAGTTAGAGGAGGAAACTGCTCATTTAAATCTGTTATGATGAGTCCCACTTTCTTCTACTGAGTTAAATAAAGTCAGGTAAGAATATGGTGAACTATATTTGATTTTTTTTTTTTTTTTTAGTTATTGAGAGGGTAGGTTGTTATAAATATACCTTATGAAAACTTGCCCAGGTGTTCTGATGTTTCATCCTTATTTTAGGGAGATGAGTGTTCCAAATTAGAATGGGAGCCATGCACTTGATTTTATTTCTGGAATTTAACTAAGTAAATATAAGAAGGGGAAGGGGGAGAAGGAAGAAGAGGAGAATTAATAATAATTCCTGGAGGATAAGACTATATAAAATTAAAATTATTTTATTTAAAAAGTGGCAAAATGGTAAGAGTATGTTCTTCTAGCTTCGTTTTACCCTGAAGTAAGTTAATGTTTTGCTTTCTTCTAAGTAGGAGAGTGTAGTAGAACTGCCTATGCCACTGAAAATCTCAGTATTACCCTAATTTTTTCCTTAATTTTAAGTCAGCTATATCATGCATCTTTTCCCACTTTTCCAAAGATGTGCTAGATACTATATAATTTCGCATGGTGTATGTTAGGCAAAACTATAGATAATAATGAAATAGTGTTTTTATTTACTCAGTAACCTATTTATTTACTCACTGACCTATATATTTTGTTTTTAATCTTTTACAAGAATCTTACGTATATCAACAACAAAAAACTGATTAAGTTTATAACAAGTACCTTATATGTTACATGGAGAACCTCAGCATGTTTCAATGTGATTCATACTCTTGTCACAGAATATATTTGTCTTATTAGAACACGACATAGATTCAAGTTATTTCTAAAAGTTTATCTCAGCACGTTAAGCAGATTTCTTAAATTTACATCTGTGTATACAAAGAACCTTAAATTCCAATCAATGTCAAATCTAGATAGTAAAACACACATGCTCATAATTTTATGTTTATAATTTTATGTAAGTTTAATAACAGTTCTTAATGTTTTTTTAAATTCTGCGTGAATGATTATCAGTATAATACTTTCTTTTCCCTTTCTCAACAAAAACTTGTTTTTATCAGACTTTTCACAATGATTGATTAGATTTGAATCACCTCACATGTTGGAGGTTGTGCCTTTCTGTGTATTGTTAGAAGACGTAATGGCCTGTGGCTTTTTTCTGTTAATTTTATAATGTAACTGTCCCCGACTCTTTAACTATGCAAGGTAATGGGAGCCAAGAATAAATAAAATCTCTAGGGAATTCAGAGCAACTCACCTAATAGTCCCTACCATCTCCATGTTTCCAACTCTGCTGTCTGCTCCTGATTCACAGGGAATTACAGTTATTCCTCCTCCTCTGTTTTCCATTGGCCCATGGAAATGTGGCCAAAAGAGTAGGAAGAACATCTGGCAAGTAAAGAATCAACCTGTATAACACAGATTGGGCTGTATGGCTGAAAACATTTATAAAGTAGCATCACATGCCTTTGAAAAATCATTTTAATTCTTTTCATTACAGATAAGTGAGCCATCGTTGCCATCAAAAAGGAGAATGGTAAGAATAAAGTTCACATTATAGTTTATCTCTAGATTTATTATTTTCTCTCTATAAATCTACAGGGTATATCTGTCTGTGAAAGTGTATCTTACATCAAGTTTATAATAGGACTTTCAGCTTTTTTCTAATACTGAAAGGATCAAATGAGACAAGGCTATTTATAGCTGCTTTTAATTTTGTTCCATGAAATCTTATGCAAGTGAACTGTTGGTTCTCCTTATGTTTAATTTTTAATTTTTTAAAAATGAAAGTAATTCTTCCAGACTTTCTTCAGTCTCTTTAAATGTCTTTGCAGTTCTTTTTCATCTTTTTCACTTTGCTTCCAGATACCAAATTTCGTTGCGTCAGGAAAGAAATTCGATGATTTACTAACTGTGTGTCAGTAGGCAAGGTATTTAACCTTCTAGTGCCTTGTATCTTCATCTGTAAAACTGGAGTAATAGTGATAACTTCTACCCACAGGATTGCTGAGAGGATTAAATGATAAACAGTGCTACAGTGAATAACCTTATGCATATAAGTATATACTTTATTTTATATATATTGATTGCCCATTTGCTCAATGGAAGTTTTACCAATTTCTACTCTCAACAGTACAACAGGCTTCCTCATCTCCTGACCAAAACAGTGTGTTAGGAAATTTGTTAACATCTGTCATTCCGATAGGTAAAAAAATCATATCTTATGTGGTTATAATTTGCATTTCTCTTATCAGGAGTGAGGTTGAGCATTTTTCATGTTATGTTTGCATTTCTTTCTCTATTAACCGTCATATCCTGTCCAATTTTTTTTATTGAATTGCTAATTTGTACAAGTCCTTTGTTAAGTGCATACATTTTGAAAATACCTTTTATGAGTTTTTTTCACTTTATTCTTTATAACACACAAATACTATTTGAAAATATTTGTTTGTGCTGCAATAGGGATTTATGAGGCCGGTGAACGGTCTGTCCAAGGGATTGTGATTAATACATCAGCATCATTATTAATTAATTCATTGAGCAAACATGTGCCAGTTAGGCTGTGGGCTGAATACTACAGGGAGTATTGCCTCCATTTTACAAGGGCTTCCACATCTAGTGAGAAAGAAAACACAGACAAAAGATTAGTAGAATGTGATAATTGGAGGGGGGGAGAGGCACAAGTATCAAGAGCTATAAAATTTAAATAATTTGCTTAAAGATTTGTATTTCTCTGACATCTCCTGGGGAAATGAACTTATGGATGATAATGTCTCAAATTCAACATGGTTTATTGGTCATCTTTGGGGATTTATAATTAGCCACATTTTTTTTTTTTATAGAGTCAGTTGCATTAAATTATTTCTGACATGGATGTGAAGTCCTCTGACTTGCAGCTGAGATAGCTCAAAAGCTTTTCTGAGATTATTTTGGATATTCATAATTCTTTAGAAATCAAGAGATATCTGACGAGCCCTGACTGACTAGGCATGGGACAGATGAGACTGGTATGAGCTGGTCTACAGAATATTAAAGAGTCTCTCTCTTACAAGACAGTGTGGACCTGGTGCTACAAACCTATACATTTTAAATATTGTCCATAGAATTAGAGAAAATACCACTGTACCTCTGTGTGTGAAGCTTTTTGTTTCGCACTTTGTTTTAACTTCCCGATTCTTTAGTTTTATTTATTTATTCATCGTTTATTGCTGTCAGACATTTCAATTAGATTTGTTCTAATTCAGTGGTACTAAAAGTCAGAGTAAGTAAACAGATGTTCACTTTTGAGCTATCTGAAATATACATATCAGATATTCCTGAAAGTGATAATGGTAGTTGCTTTTAGGCGGGCACCTGGCTAACTAGTGGGACAAGGATAAAGGGAGACTTTTCGTTGTGTGCCCTTTTGGACCTTTTGAATTATATACCATGTGTATGTATTACCTATTCAAAAATGTTTTAACTTTTTAAAAAAGTAAATTAATACTCATTTCAAGTATTGAGACAAGGAAAATGAGGCTAATGTTTAGATAATAACACTGGCCTTCTGTTTGAGATTTAAGTGCCACCTCCCTAACTTATCCTGTGAGCTGCCTTCCAGTGTTAGTCCAGAGACATAAGTGAGTTTAACCAAATGCAGAAAGCAGTCTTCCCAACTGGGAGTCACCACGAGGGTGGCTTTGGCAGATGGTCGCCAGTACTTTCAAGATGGCTAGTATCACCTTAACCCACTGGTAAGTCCTGCTCCCTCAGAGAGACTGGCTAGGAAATTCCTAAATTCCACCCTGGCCAGGAATGAATCGCAGTCCCATTAAGAGTCCTAAAATAATGTTCGCTGTATGGAAAATACTGAGTTTAAAGGGACTTTGGTTTAAAAGATGGATCAGGGTTAGAAAGACTTTATAATGGAAAAAGGGCCTAAAAACTTACATATGGGGACATTCATTTTTTTAAAGGTTGTCTCAACAGGTGACATCAAAATCTGATCTCAGAGTTAGCAAGTCACAGCGCTAGCATTAAGAAAGATGTTCTGGAGCACCCTCAGGGACAGAAGATAAGACTGTTTGTTTTGTGGGGTTAAAGGTGGCGTACGTGTTGCCGAGCAGACTGCTCGACGCAGGGCTGGACAGGGCTGCTTCCTGAACTGCAGTGTGGTAATGATGTGGGAGGGGGGGTCATTCTTGGCCAGGATGGAATTTATGGGCTTCCTGGTCAGTCCCTTTCGGGGATTAAGTGCAGAGTAGAGTAAAAGACTTGACTTAATTAGAGGAAGGTGCCCCAAATGATAGAGTGGTCAGCCTCCTTGGTGAGAATGTGGCTGTAGCAGGGATGGGATTGGAAGGATCTGCCCAGGAGTTCTAGGGTACCTCTTTTGAGCCACCTTAGAAGGTTGGTGCTCAGCATGTCCAGGGTCCCAGATCCTGAGAGAGGTCCTGGGATAGCCGTGATGAACCTTAGCAAAGTTGGAATCCCCGTTCCTGGGACTCCTTTTCAAATCCTGTCAATCCAGTTACCTTGTCCTCTTTCAGTATGTGGGAGTTGAATGCAAAATGCAGCCTTTCAAAGGCCTCTTCCTGGTAGATGGATCACTGTGAATCAACGTATTGAGGTGTATTCTAGAGGCAGACCTCTGTGAGAAGGAATCTCATGACTTAGAATCTCTATCGACTGCCCAGTGAGACTCCTTAGAGAAAAGATTAGATCTCCAGTTTCTCGTCGGATATGATATTCACCTTTCCTTCCTAGTCCTTGGCAGGGAAGAATTAGCAGCCTACCACAGGAGAAGCACTACAGTGTGATGAACGGAAAATAAACTTTGGGAAAAGGCAGATCTGAACATGATTACCAGATCAGCTACTTCCTAGCTCTGTGACTCGAGGGAGACTAGTTACCCTCTCTGAACTTAAGTTTCCTGTCACTTGTTTGGATCTATCTACTAGGCTGTCCCTTCTTATTTTGTATTTTAATAATTACGGTTTATAAAAAGCAAATAAGATTATTTTTAAAATAAATAATATACCGACATAAAGTAAGATCACTTAGAGACAGAAACAAATTCTAATAAATCCCTAAGTGCAGAGCAGATTTCTTTCCCAAGCTAGAAAAGCCAAAATCTAACCTGGGTATCGAAAGTAATGGTGTGGGTTTGGATTCAGGGGCCTGTGTATCATTACATGATATGCTCAAAGGGAGAGAGAATCAAAAACTGGACAAATGCACACTGAAATACATATCTAGCTCTCCCCGTTTCTAATTTAACAAATTATTCATTCATTCAGCCCGTTTTTAATTTGAAACGCTTAGTAATTATATCCAAAGCATTACTTATCCCGTTGCTTAATTACTTTCTCTTGCCTCACAATAAAGCTTTTCTGATATTTGCTGACAAGATGTTTTTACTAGAAGCAAAGAAAGGTCATGAAATCTGGGGCTTTGTGATTGTAATCAGGAACACTGGTTGAGAGTGGTCTGTCCCAGGGCTGGGGCCCAGCTCAGGCTTTCTGTGAAAGCATAAAGTGGTTTTGATTCTTTGTCTCATGTCTAGTTTCAGACATTTTTTTCCCAGTAGGTTTTTCTAAACTGATGGTCAATGAGGTTCACTCAAAAAGAGTGAAAGAAAATGTTAAAAGCACACACACACACACACACACAAATTAAAGCAGGCTAGACAGTCTTTGTGAAAATATTGAAACTCCCTCTTTACATTCAAAGGTAAATCTTGGAATTAGAGAGGGGCAAGTAAGAAAGATGAATAGTTCCTGCTTGAAAAAACTTTACCTAGGGGAAGAGAAAAAACCTCATATGGACTCTTCACATGGACTCCCCTGCCCACTTCCTCCACCAACTGCCTGAGAAATGGATTAAGTATTTAGAAGCTAAAAAGGGATACCATGAAACAGCCATTTACTTAAGCCAAAAAGATTTCCCCTGATGTTTAACACCGTGATTCATTTTCAAGATTAAATATAAAAGAATTCATTAGGGTGAAGACTGGCATTCTCAAGCATCATTGATCCAACCCTCAGACTCTGCTCCTTGAAATACTCTTGTTTCACCGTGTTTCCTCAGGGTATTTAGCTCCCCATTATCATTTTTGCTGTTTGGGGCCCACTGGCTAGACATGCTTTAGGTGATCTGGTTCCCCTTCACCTAACGTCATGGCTGCCAACTTCTCCTTCTTATAACCCTTTCCCAGGGCTGGTTAGCAGTCTCCACATTTAATCCTCTACTCCATGGGCTGCCCTGTTTGGTGAGTTAAGAGCTAGTGGTTTTGAGAATGAGCTAATGTTAGACCAAACCTCAAAGGCTGCCTCAGAGATAGGAAATCAGGAAACAGAAGCTTTTAAAAGCTGTCAGGCAAGGTTTTAAAATCCTGTTTTATACATATATATTTTTCAATGAAGTCGGGGCCCTCCCAAGCTGCTCTCAGTTTAGTTCAATGAGTTTAATTCAGCAAGCACGAACTGAAGGCCCAGGGGAGCCTTGGGGGAGCTTCCTGCTCTAAGGAAGAACCACTGTGCCCATAGTCGAGCTCCCTTTCCTCCAGCAGTACAGCGTTGCCCACCCTGCCTTACAAACTCATTTCTAGTCCTAAAGAACTTCAGGGTGACTTAAACCAGCACCTTCAGGATCCTTGTAGGCCCTCCTCAGGGAATCGCAGGGTGGGGACGCCTGGTCAGATTGAAGACACCCATCACCTCTCTCCTCTGGAAGGGCTTGCTTTCCTTTCAGATGATGAACATAACGCCCCTCGTTTCTCTTTCTGACCTCCACAGTGGCTGCTGCAATTGATTCATCTCAGGTTCCAGTGTCATTTTTTCTCTTTCCATTTAAATAGCCTTGTTCCATTTTTATTCTCTGAATTTCTTATTTTTAACTACTTTTTTAAATTCTTTTACAATTAGTTGGAGTATAAATCCTAAATAAAAGTACTTAAGACCCCACATTTAACATTTTATCATCTACCTTTGACATATACATTGGGGTTTAATGGTGTTCTTATTATGTACTCCCATATCTCAATGTGATTCCCTTTAGCTATTACAAAAACATTCAGAACAACTTTGTGACTATAAAACATGTAAGTCTGAAGTGAAATGTAGTTGCCCTTTACACTTTTCTTACTCCTGCGTCTCCCTCCATTCTCTCCTAAGATCAAATTTGGGTGTGTGTTTTTTTTTCCTACTGCCTCTGTTTATAAACAAATCCTCTTTTTCTCCCAAACTGTAGTGTGAAATGGCTATTGGTGGTGACAGACAGAGAGACCAAGAAGTTAATTTCAAAGAGTTGAGAGCAACAAAAACAAAACCTGAAGTCCTGAGTGGACACATCCCCCCCGGCCACATTCCTAAGCCTATCGTGTTGCCTGATTATGTGGCGTGAGTATCCATCCGAATCCTCCGTCAGGTTAGAAATTGAGAGATTCCATCTGGGCTTTTCATTTTCCTGTTTGTCTCTAAGGTAACCTTCTCTGCTTAAAATCATTTATATTTGAATAGTTCTTTGTTACCCAAGACGTAATATATTGAACTGAAGGTGCAGTCTGGTCAGTGAGGAATAAGCTAAGCTGATTTCCCATTCAGCTTGTTTTAGTGAAAAAGTTATAACTCTGGTTATTTTTTTTTCCCGCAGAAAATACCCTATGATTCAGACAGATGATGAACGAGAACGCTATAAAGCTGTGTTCCAAGACCAGTTTTCAGAGTACAAAGAGCTCTCTGCAGAAGTTCAGGCCATCTTGAGGAAGTTTGATGAGTTGGATGCAGTGATGAGCAGATTGCCACCTCATTCGGGAAACCAACAGGTCAGTGTCTCCAGCTGCCTCGGAGAAGCACCAATAGTTAAGAAAGGATAAAATCTGACCTTTTTTGAAATATAGGAAAGCCATAACCATCTGTATCAGCTATCTGTGTCTATGAAAGTCATTTGAGATCTTCAAGGTGACTAGTCAAGATTACAATTCAAATTATATAATTTAAGCCTTCTGCCTTCAATTATTAAACAGTATTTTATTTTCTTATTTAAGTAAAGTATAAATTTGCCTAAGATACATATACTGAGTCAATCGGGGTCCCAATGGACAGTTGGCACACTCAGACTAAGATAATTCGAGGAGGGTTTATTCACTAAGGAGCAGGCAGGATATAGGAGAGCCAACCAGAGGACCTGCATTCTCTAGCAGTAAGTAACAGCCAAGTGGGGACTGCCCAGGCCCAGAGAGCATGGTGGGTAAGAATGAAGAGCAGCTCTGAAGCTCCGAACGTGAGCTACTAGGCACGTACATCAGACCAATAACCATGATCATGGCAGAGAAGAAAACCAGAGGTGGAGAGGGCAGCCATGGGGACTTAAGCATTTTCTGTAAAGTTCTGTCTTTTTTGTTTTCCTTTTCATATTTTAATATCTCTGAAATCACGATGCCCTCATAATCGATGGCATTTTTTATCAAATGTATATGTTTTATTGAGATATAATTCATATACCATAAAATTTACCCTTTTTTTTTTTTTAATTCTCATTATGGCAAATTCACCCTTTTTAAGTGTACAATTCAAAGAGTTTTAGTATATTCACAGAGTCATACAACCATTACTACTCTCTGGTTCCAGAATACTTTCATCACCCCAAAGTGAAACCCCATACCCATTAGCAGTTATTCCCCATTCCCACCTCTCTCCAACCACTGACAACTCCTAATGCGCTTTCTGTCTGTAAGGATTTGGTTTTTTGAACATGTCTTATAAATGCAGTGATATGATATGTAGCCCTTTGTGTCTGGCTTCTTTCATTTAGTAGGATGTTTTCAAGGTTCATCTATACTGTAGCAAAAATTAGTACTTCGTTCCTTTTTGTGGTGGGATAATAACATTCCATTGTAAGCATATATCATATTTTGTTTATCCATTTATCAGATGATGGACGTTTGGGTGGTTTCTACTTTTTAGCTATTAGAATAAGGCTGCTGTGAACTTTTGTGTATAATAACTTATCCTTTTTAAAGAAGATAGATTCATCTAATCTATTACTTGTGTAATTAAAATTTTAAGAACTCTCATAGCATTTTTAAATAAATGTCAAATACATTTTTAAATAATGTATGTATATATAACATATATATGTTTTTTATATATGTGTATATATATATTCATTCTTCTTCTTAGACCCGTATTAGTTGGGCATCTTTGTTTTGACCACATACTTTTAAGTGCACATTTAAATCAGTTATGAGTATGAGCTGTCTAAGCCTAATGTGTAGAATAGTGACATTTTCCCAATCCTGGAGTGAAGGGATCGTGTTGGCTAAGTGACACTAGTACCAGGAAGCAGGAAAAATCCAGCAAACACTGCAGGTCAAGGGTCAGTTAGTACCATTTGGAAGACAAGCAAGGTCTGAGGAGGGCGACCAAGTTTAGAGTCCCCCAGAGGAGTGCAGGAAAAACTAAGCAGGCCCCAGGAATCTGGATCAGCACAGGGCGGGAGGAGTGAGCTGATTGACAGACAAGATGCTGAAAAACCGAACCATGACATGTAGTCCTTGAGCCTAGACCTGTGGTCTCTGGTTTGTGGGCTTTGTATGAGTGGGCAGGGGCTCAGGCATGTGGGTCTGCAGTTGTGGGTTAGGTATCCTCAGTAGAGTCCTCCCATGGCATTGCCACACAGTATCAACAAGTCATCTCTCCTGGTCTTTAACGTGGTGTGGCAAGTAAGTAGCCAAGTGACCAGGCCACAGTTAGTTTTGGTGTCTCCTCCAGTCCTTATCTAAAGTAGAAATATTAATAATATTAATTGTATCACAAAAATTCACTTATTGGCCACACACTGAGTTTCGCTGTGGGCAGGAGTCTGCCAGTAAGGCTTATTCACTTCCCAGCACATCCCCAGGGAACTGTTTCAAAGCCCTGCTTTGGAGGCACAGGTTCTCTCACAAACCTGGTTGTGTGCCCTTGAAAAATCAAACAGTCATATGACTTTTCTAAGCCAATAAAATAGGAATATTGCTCAAAATAATCTCTCTGGTCCTCACCCTCTTAAATTCATCTACTCTCACAGACTCCAGGATAGGTTTTACAGCTCTCAGCCTGTGTCTCCAGTCCAGCAGCCCAGGACCTGTTAATATAGGTGACAGCTGAATCACCAGGTTCATCTCACTGCTGGCAGCAATCAGAACACAAGCAATACTCACGATCTTAGTCTATTAAGGACACTGATGAATTAAAATGTACTGGGAGAAGTATGTGGGTAAATGATGGAAAATGTTCTCAGGGGAAGCTTTTAGAACTATAAATTATTACATTTATTTTTTATTTATTAGATTTGCAGTGTCTTACAATCTCTAAAGCATAGGTTTCCACAGATAAAGGCATTGCTCTAGTCATCTGTTTCCTTTGGATAGCCTGTTCAACCCCTGAACAAATTTCAATTATAAAACTTAGAATAAATTTAGAAGGAACCTTATGTTAGCAATTTTCAAAAGTTGAACAATCTCATCCTCTTAATCCCAATACCTAATAACATGAGAAAGAACTTTCCAACAGGGATGAAAGTAATGCTTAGTAATAGCTAATGTTGGGATCATCATGTGCCAAGCACTTAATAAGGATCACTTCAAATAAGTGAACCTTCTCACAACCCTGTGAGAAAGTTGTGGTTATTATTTCCACTTTACCAATAAGGAAACTGAATCTTAGGAGGGGAAAGAGCTTGCTCAAGTCACACAGCTGGCAAGCAGTAGCACTGGGACTCACTTCTGGTTTCGTGCGGGCAGGGGCCTTTGTCTCTGCTCACTAGATCCCGGTGCCTGATAAACAGTAAGACCTCACATGTTCGTCCAGTGAATTGAATTTTTTGTGTATAAATATTTTCATTATAGTCTTAGTTAAAAATTGTTTTCTGTCCTAATTCTCAGTACGCTTTGAGACATTGATGAGGTATGATTTGAGTAAATGCAAGTGTTTTAATTCAAGTATGCAATATTCTGTTTTTAGGAACATGAGAGAATTTCACGAATCCATGAAGAATTTAAGAAAAAAAAGAAGGTGCATAAAACCATTTTCTTCTTCAAAGCATATTCTTATCCAAGTACAATAGTGACAACTGACAGACTTTAGATTCTTTTCACTAAAGTAGTTCTTTTTTTGTATTTTTTAAGATTCTACTTGTTGGGGAATAGAGGTGGCTCCTGGCCACCTCTTCTGCTCATCTCTTCTGGTTACATTCTGCTGTGTCTTGATTTAGCCGCCCAGGGAAATGAGCACCAATATAGGACTCTCCACCCACATTTCCTTCAAAAAGATTAACTTATTTTACATGTTTCCAACTCTGTCCTTAACTACACAGATCAGTAGAGGCTGGAGAGGGCTTTCATTAAGCATTTCTATACTTATTATTTACTTTTTACATATTTTTGACTACTAAAGTTAAAGGTGCCTCAGCTCTTTGAACCTACCCATTTTGCTGTGAACCTAAAACTATTCCAAAACATAAAGTCTACTAAAAACATGTGGAGAGCTTCACTGTTATTCTCTTAGGCAGAGTTTGAAATCTACTCTGAAGGGGCATTTTCTGGGTTATAATGTATGTTTGTATGTTCTTTA
>NW_011888994.1:2777420-2786874 GCF_000151845.1 Pteropus vampyrus | reverse complement strand
TATTATAAGTGTTTGTGAAATCTACGGAAGTGTTTGTGAAATGAATAAATGCCTGAATAAGTCTCAAAGAAAGGTCTTTAGTAAGTAACCAAAAGGCCATGTGTCTCATGACTTTCTTTTTTGTGCTGTTAATAACTCTAACACGAAACCATAAGCAGATGCTTCCCTGTGGCTTTGTGCTCTCTGAGGTCCAACTCATCTTTAATCAGTATCGCTGTGCACCTGTCTCCACATCCTCACAGCCCAGCCGTTCTATGTACGTCACATCACATCACATAGAAGGGCTGTGTGAATGTTGTTGACCTCTTTCATCCTGTTTGGATGACCATCCTCAGGCCCCGTGATATTGCATTTACTTAGAATCTCCCTTTCATTTATTGGGATGCTTCATCTTCCCAAAAATTATCTTGGCTTTGGCGCTTTATTTATGAGAAATTTTTAAATTTTTATTAATATGAACAGTGAACTACCTAAAAACTGTTTTTAAAAAAATTATTGTTATTGGATCCTATTCAGCTGCAACTATCGTATAGATAATTTCCAGGTGTAGAAATAGAATTTTTGCTTAATGTAGGCACCATTCAAACAATTGATGTTCAAAGAATTTTTCTGAAGTGATAAAACCAAAGAAGAACATGTGGAAAAGAGAGTTAAAAAGATTGGTTACTGAATGAACTTCCAGGTTTTTCTTTGTCAGTGAAATTTTATTTAGTGTTTACTGTTAATATTTTAATTCCATGGTTCTCAGACTATGCTTAGGGCCCTAAGAGTCTTAAGAGGTGACACCAAGAGAAGCGTGAGGGCCCCTCTGGACCCCCCCATTCTCCATCCCCCACCAACTAGAACATCTTCACTTTCTGCGTTATATATTGGGGCCCCATGTTAACATTTCACTTAAGAGGACTGACCCTTAAAAAAAAAAAAGATGAAATAATACCATCTTCGTAGATTGTAAAGAGTTAGATTAATACTGAAATGAAGTGTTAAGGAAATTCAACTTTGCAAAACTTAATTTTACTAGAATTGTGTTAATCTTTGAAAACCAATGTTGTAACACTGATTTTTAAATTTTTTTATGTCAGTACCTAAGCATATTAAAATTTTAGTTACCTGTTGTTTTGCTTTTCTAGCACTCCTGTGTTGACTGGGCATGTTTTTGAAAATGTTTTCCATTATCAGAAAATAAACGAGAAAGTCATTGAAAACCTGTAGGTCATGACATTCAGGTGACTATTTCCTCCTCTTCCATTATTTGTAAGAATTCAAAGTCAAGGACACTGTGTTGGTTTCCTCAGGCTGCCATAACAATTACCACAAGCTGAGTGGCTTAAAACATCAGAAATTTATTGTCTCTTGAGTTCTGCAGGCCAGAAGTCTGAGATCAAGACGTCAGCAGGGCCACACTCCTGAAATCTGTAGAGGCATCCTTCCTAGCTGCTGGTGGTTTGAAGGCAATCTTTGGTGTCCCTTGGCTTGTATATGTATCACCCAAATCCTCTGTCTTCACATGACCGTCTTTTTTTTTTAGCATTTTATTTGATTTCATTATTAGTTTCAAGTATACAGTACATTGGTTAGACATTTATATAGTTTATGAAATAATCACCCCTGATTACTTTGTCACCCCTCTGGCTCTCCACCTAGCTAACTGCATTCCCTGTGCCGTGCTCCCCTGTCCCTGTGACCATCTATCAACTACTAATTTGTACCTCTTTAACCTTTCATCCCTTTCTCCCAGTCCCCCAAACTCCTCCCCTCTGGCAGGGACCAGATTATCCTCTATATTTGTCAATGTTTTCAATTAGTTTGTTCTTTTTATTCCTTAGATTTCTCATGTAAGTGAAATCATATAGTATTTATCTTTGACTTATTTCGCTTAGCATAATAACCTCTGGATCCATCCATGTCATTGTAAATGGTAGGATTTCATCTTTTATGACTGAGTAATATTCCATTGTATATATGAACCATAATTTCTTTATCCAATCATCCGTTGACATGACTGTCTTCTAAGGACACTAGTCATTATTGGATTAGGGACCCGCCTTCTATAGTATGACCTCATCTTAACTAATTCTACCTGCAGAGAGCCTATTTCCAAATAACATCCCATTCTGAGGTGACAGGCTAGAACGTCAAATCTTTTTTGGGGAGTGAGGGGTCGGCACACAATTCAACTCATAACAGCCACCTTTGGCAAGGTGTGAGATTCAGAAGCCAAATTAATCTGTACATTTTCTTTCCTTCACCTGACTTTAACTTGTATTCTAATTTGAAACTTAATATGAGAATATGTCAGTATAGCTAAAAGAGCAAAGTATATATTCTTCACTCATTCATTTGCCAGTTATGTGCCAAGTGCTTTCATTGGCCAGGTGTTGTTCTGGCGTTGCAGGTACAGTTGTCAGTAAACAGGTAGAGACCCTGAGGTTACTGTCTAACAGAATATCTGAATGAGAAGACAAGGGATTGATGATGAAGTATACATTTTTGTTATGCACATTTCTAGAAATGGTTTGTGTAATGAATCTGATACTGAGACTCACCAGTCTTCAAAAGACAAACAATGTAGGAAAAACCTATAATTTCTTCTGACATCTTTAAAAAAAAAAAAACTTGTGAAAAAAATTTTAAAGGAAAAAAAAATGAGTATAAAAGTTTAGAAAATAAAAGTCCCACCACTATCAATTCCACTCCCTGGCGACATATACTGCTTGGAGGATATCTTTCCAGTCTTTATGATACATAAAGTCACTTAAAAATTGTCTACCTTAATACTTTAAATGTGTTTTTAAAGAATATCTGAGAGGCAGCACCAATGTGTGATAGAGCAGCTCTCCTGTAGTAGAAAATCTGAGGATAGTCAAAGGTGGGAGAGATGGTTCAGCCCAGCAAAAGGAGAAGGTCGAGTTTTGAGCTCATCACAATCAAGACTCCATCTCTTACTCTATGATCTTGACAAATGAACTTCTCTAAGCATCAGCCTCCTTAACTGTGGCCTGGGGATAATAATACTGCCTGATGAAATTGTGAAATTAAGTGCAATTATGTAGGTAAATGCCAGGTAGATGCTTGCTCAGTAAGTGGTGGCTAGATATTCAGATACACTTTTCATTGAGTTAGATGATGAGTTGACTATTTTAAAGATAGGTTATCAAAATGAATAATGATTAAAGGTTTTTTCAGAAAGTTTATTGGTAATGCATTTATTGTTGCAAATTTAGAAAATGAAGATAAGCTCACAGTCTTCCAAATACACACAAAATTGCCCAAAATTCTACCCAGAGATAGTCACTCTTAATATTTTGGAACATATCCTTTCATTCTCATCTTATCAGGTATATATTTATATAAACATAAAGTTTTGGTATTTATTAAATTTTTAAAAATTATGTAGTATTATATTGTGTTTTAATTAAGACTTAATAAAACTAAATCAAGTAATTTTCCTGAATTTAGAGTTTTTATGTTTTCTATTTCATTTTAATGCAATTCAATTATATTACTGTTTTAAAGTTATTCATATGGTAGAAAAAGCAAAGAATGGGAGTTAGGTCTAGGTTCAAGCTATGTGGCTTCAGGCAAGTCACTTCTCTGAGCACTGGGATCAGATGAGATAAAATTACCTCAAATAATATTGTAAAGCTCTATTGAAGTCCCTACATTTAATTCTACGTTCTTTGTTCTGATGTTATCAGTAAGAACTTTTCATTAGTAGAAGAAGAGTTCATTATTAGTAATTTGTGTTGTTAATGAGTGCATTTATTGAATATCAGGGCTTCTTTGGAGATCCATATATTCTGGTACAGCTTACTGGCTACACAGTGACACCGACACATTCACATCACATGTGCATTTCCATTTCAGCTGATTGACTTGACAGAAACCACAACAGCATATGTCAATGGGAAAGGAGGAAAATAAGGCTAGGGAATGAGGGCGCATTTTCCAATTAACAGGATACAGATTTGGCACCTTACTTTGTTCTCTATAAAGAGGGATGAAAGGTCCCCAGATTTAAGGAGCTCATCATACACCCCACTTCCAGGTATACTTAAAGATTTCATTCTGTTTGCCCTGTAAAATAATTTGTTTAATGGGTAACCCTACCATTTATTTGCTTTGGAGGAAATACTGCAAGGTGTTAGACCCATAATAGACATTTACCTAGACAGTTTGAATTGTAAGTAACATATTAGGTGGCTCTTTTTACATAAAACAAAACCTTTTTGTTATTAATTAAAACAATATTTGTAATCATCATTTTGGGAAGAATTTTGGTAAGATTTAGCAGTCAGGATTCTTAGTTTATAAACCAGAAGTCAGAGCTGTGTGATTTAAGAGGAGGAATTTATTACCACCTGTCTAGCTTCCAGAATTGCTGGGAGGGCTGGAAAACTGAGCTGGAGGCTTTGCAGCAGGAACAATGTCCAAAATCACACCTAAAATCTCCATGTGGTGAGATGGGGTCTCCTGTTCCTGCTGCCCTCCTGTGTGCCAGATGCACCACCAACCCTGCCATCCTAGGATGCTGGAGCCTTCGTGACTCAGATGACTCAGTGAGAAGTGGACTGATGGAATCAAGGTCACTTACCAGGTTCTGGTTGAAAAGAAGCCTAGGATAGCAAAAGCCTTGTGAGCTTCAGTAGGTGGGCTGGAGTCTTAATTGTGATGAGCTCAAACTCTACCTTCTCCTGCTGGGCTGAACCATCACTCTTACCTTTGACTATCTTCAGATTTTCTATTACAGGAGAACTGCCCTATCACACATTGGTGCAGCCTCTCAGATATTCTTTAAAAACACATTTAAATGAGATTTATCACTTGGGAGTTCACCAGAAGTATGAAGGAATGTATATGCTGACAAGCCAAACAGAAAACAAATATCGACCACAGAATAGCAGTTGTCCTAAATTTGAGTGTAGACAGGGATTTATCTCACTCAGTTATGAATAAGCCAGATATACAAATGGCAGCCAAAGCCAGAACATCCTTAACTTTAATGCTTCCAGGCCTGAGAGGAAAGGTAGGAAGGTTCCCACTAATGTCCTAGACAGAGGAGATGTGTTCCTGGTCTCCAGGTGTGGGATTCATAAAATATTACTCAAAAGCAATGCAATATAGTAATTGCCTGGCCTTCCCAGATTAGGTCAAATTCTCCTATTATATGCTCATATACTCCTCTACCTCTTATTGAAATGAGTACAGATGTTTAACCAAAAGGCATGTATAAGAATATTCCTAGAAATGTTATTCATAATGGCCCCAAACTGGCATCAAGCCAGATGTCCATCAACAGTAGAGTAGTGGAAGAAACAAATTGTGGCTAAGTCATTACAGAGCAATAAATTAAAAAAAAGATGAATTGCTGTTACAAAAAATGACACGATGAGTAAAACCCAGACACGAGTGTATACTGCACAATTTTATTTCTATAAAGCCCCCAAACAGGCAAAATTAAGCAATGGTGACCTAAGAACAGGGATTACTTTAGGAGAGCCAGTCGTTAACCAGGAAGGGGTAAGAAGGAACCTTCTGGGGTGTGAAAATGTTCTACATACTGCTCTGGTTGGTAGTCACGTGGGAGTGGGCATATACATATTTCACTCTCCCCTTAAGATTAGTTCACTTTATATACTTAACATATGTCTGTTTTATATCAATAAAAAAGTTATTTTAAAAATATAATTTCTGGTGGTAGAATTCAGAACAGAGGTGATCTCTGAGAAATGGTTATTGGCTGGGAAAGGGCGTGAGGGAAACTTCAGGGTGCTTTACCTTGATCTAGTTGGTTTCCTGGTTTACCTTGATCTAGTTAAGAATTAATCAAGCTGAATACTTAAAATCAGTGCCTTTTACTGTATATATGTAATACCTCAATTTTTAACAACCCATATGTATGTTTGAAGAAAAGTATGTTTTCAATTTAAAACAATGTAAATTAAGCAACACAGTCCTTTCATAAATTGAGAACTGCTTAGGGTCCTAGTGTTCTTAGAAACATTTACAAAGTTATGGCCAGGCCAACAACAATCTTAGAACTGCTGGTTTAATGACTCATATTTGAAACCCAAGATTGCATGTGTTTGTGACTTTGAACCAAATCCCTCTTCTGAGATGGCCAATTATAACCATTTTCTTCCCCTTTTCCTCTATGAGCAGTCCAAAAATATAAAGAAAGTCTACAAAGAATGAACCTGAAGATTATACCTGTTCAAGTACTTTTATTCTAACATTGTATTCACACCTGTGAATTCCCTTTGCGCATAGGGCAGGAGGCTGAAGGATATATGACAGGTGAGGGAAATACTCAGTAATGTGTGAAAAACAGCAGCCTTTCCCTGTTTAAATCTTGTTTGTCATCAGGAAGCCTGCCAATGTTGTTAGTAGTCAAGGGCACTCTAGAGATTGTTATTGCCTAAGGGTGAAAGCTATGCAGAACTACTTTTGCCAGCATTTGGAAGGTGCCTGCCACGTGATTCAGCCATCCAAATGCAACAGTGTGGTGGAAATGGTCTGTGCTTTTCATATAATTAGTGGTGACATCCAGGATTTTCTTAGAAGCCCTTAGGATTAAGGGTTTGAAATCAGAAAATATGGAGAGATTACACTCTGCGAGAATGTTATTGTAGGCATCTGATGTCAACACACCATATGTCAGTGACTAATTCGTAATGAGTCACTTTCATAAGTGTCACTGTTTCCTTACAGGTTTCTCCTTGATTTTCTTCTTTTCTCATGATGAGAAATTGGTACTGAATGATTGGACTATAGAAATTCCTCTTGATCTTTGTGACATTTAAGTCCTCAGCAGCTCACATCTTGGCTGGAATAGCTGCCTACCTGGTCTTCTCATCTCCATTTTATGATGTAAATTGAACACAAATGAGCCCCTTCCATATGCAAAGCAGATGCTTTGTACTACTCATGAAAACTAACCATGTTATTTTTCATAGATGTTGCTGTTGCCTATATACCCATGAACTTTTTTAGAAGCTATCTAGTAGAGTGGTTAAGAGTACTAGCTCTGAAACCAAACTGCCTGGGTCCAAATCCTGGCAATGCCACGTACTAGCTGTGTAAACTTAGGCAAGTTACTTCACCTCTCTGAGCCTCATTTCTTATTATATAATGGAAATAATAATATTACCTGTCTCCTAAGGTTTTTGTGAAGATTACATGAGCTAAAACATGTAAAGCACTTTCAACTATATCTTAGCTCACAGTATCCTAGCAAACTTCATAAATTATTCATAAAATATGCTTTTCTAACGTTCTGTTTCTGTGAATGAATTCTCTTTGCTTGTGCTAGGATAGGAGGCTGAAGGACATATGACAGGTGAGGAAAATGCTGTTCGTTAATAATATGGGAAAAACACCAGCCCTTCCCCATTTTGTGGTATAACGAATGTTACAGAGCAATAAAAATGAACTACTGCCACCTGCAAAATATGACATAATATTGAACAAAAGCCAGACAAGAGCACATACTAAGTAATCTCATTTTTACAAAGCCCCCAAACAGGCAAAAAGCAATGGTGATTTACGTCAAGCAAGGATTGTTTTTCTTTCTCTTTCCCTGAAGCCCACTGCCTTTAATTCTAAACTGCCAGAGTAGAGACGGTGACTCCGTTATTTTTGTGCCTCTGCTTGGGCCCTTGAAGTGGTGGCCTGGTTAGCAGAATCACCTGGGTTACTGTTACTAATTTAAATTCCTGGAGTGGGGTTTATGAATTTGTATTATGTCCAGTTCACAGGGATACCCAGGGAACAAATACTCCAACCTCCTTCATCTCTTCCTTCCAGTCCTACTGGTACTTCCCATTAGCTGAACCCAGCCAGAAGGCAAAGACAAGGAGCCTGATGATATAGTCTACCCAGGTCATTGCCTTGGGTCAGGGTGGAGAAATGGGGAGAATGGATCTGGAAGAAGACATTCATTGGGTGGTTTGTTTAAACTTTGAAACAAATCTTTGTTAACTCACTGAATCCCAAGCAACATCAACTTTATGATGTAAGTGCTAGTCTTATCCCATTTTATAGCTGAGGAAACTGGAGCCCAGAGGCAGATCCTCAAGTTTCCCACATAAGCAATGCTCATTTCTACTGACATGACATCAGTCTTAACAGGGTTTCTATTGAAACTCATGGCCCAGATTCTTCTCACTGAAATTCCAGCTTATTTTATTCCTCACCTTTCACATCTTCACCCTTTTTCTACCACACCATTTGTAGTCAGAGCTGCAGAGGCCACCATTCAGTATTCTGGTTCCATAAATATGTAGAAGTATATAGAATTCTATAAATATATAATTAGAAAGTTCAAGGAGGTATCATCGAACTCTCTCACTTTACAGAAGAAATGGCAGCCCAAGATCTCTTTCATATTTTCATTTTCCGTCCCCTGTCTGGACTGTAAGCTGCAGGAGGGCAGAAACCAAGTCTTTGACATCATCGCTATCTTCCACACCCTTAGCAGAGGGGAACACGTTGCTGATACTCAACAAACTCATGTTGGTTGCTTTGGCTGGTTATTATTATTACTTAAATAACAGATTAACTATTTTTACATTGAAATCATCTGGCTGAATATGAGAGAGAAACATTCTCACTCACAGCTGTTGAGAGTAGAAGCTGGTAAACATGAAAATGTCCATTGCCAAAATGTCAACATGTAATACAGTCCTTTTAAAAAACAATGCCTTCTGACTTGGCAATCTCACTTCTAGGAGTTCATCCCAAGGACAAATTCATAGATATGTGCAAAGATATTTATGAACACATATGTTCATCTCAGTACACAAACAAATATGCATACATTGTGGGAAACTGATACACAGAAAATCGTCGGACCGTATATAAAAATAGTATTCTTACCCACAACCTGGCAGCAAGGAGTTCAAGAAGACAAATTTTCCACATTTTTGCCAACATTATTTTCTCTCTCTGTCTTTTTTTTAAAGTCACCTTATGGGTATAAAGTGATATCTCGTTATGATTTTAATTTGTGTTTCCCTAATCATGAGTTATGTTGAGCATCTTTTCATGTGCTTATTGGACATGCATATATCTTCTGTGGAAAAATGTCTATTCAAGTCCTTTGCCCATTTTTCAATTGAGTTTTTTGTTGTTGAATTGTAAGAGTTCTTCTTATATTCTGGATTTGATTTAGTTTTGAACTTGACTAAATTCATCTGTTTGTTTATCAGAAGACTTATAAATATAGACTCCAGAAAATAATCTGAACTAGATTATCTTCAGAAGCAAAAATAATATGAAATAACATAATCTGATGGGAGTTTAGTGATGGTGGAATGTACTTGTCAATAGATGTTACTGCTGGACTGCTGACT
Organism: Pteropus vampyrus; assembly: GCF_000151845.1. Taxonomy (NCBI): domain Eukaryota; kingdom Metazoa; phylum Chordata; class Mammalia; order Chiroptera; family Pteropodidae; genus Pteropus; species Pteropus vampyrus. Next base: position 2,777,521 of record NW_011888994.1, on the reverse strand, counting down.
GGGCTGGCCTAATTAGTTAAGAACAATATGTCACACAAAAAAATCAATGTCAAGCAACAAAAGACAAGACTCATTTCAGACCTCTGTTTTCTGTGTACCTT
>NW_011888994.1:2746427-2777370 GCF_000151845.1 Pteropus vampyrus | reverse complement strand
CCAAAATGTCAACATGTAATACAGTCCTTTTAAAAAACAATGCCTTCTGACTTGGCAATCTCACTTCTAGGAGTTCATCCCAAGGACAAATTCATAGATATGTGCAAAGATATTTATGAACACATATGTTCATCTCAGTACACAAACAAATATGCATACATTGTGGGAAACTGATACACAGAAAATCGTCGGACCGTATATAAAAATAGTATTCTTACCCACAACCTGGCAGCAAGGAGTTCAAGAAGACAAATTTTCCACATTTTTGCCAACATTATTTTCTCTCTCTGTCTTTTTTTTAAAGTCACCTTATGGGTATAAAGTGATATCTCGTTATGATTTTAATTTGTGTTTCCCTAATCATGAGTTATGTTGAGCATCTTTTCATGTGCTTATTGGACATGCATGTATCTTCTGTGGAAAAATGTCTATTCAAGTCCTTTGCCCATTTTTCAATTGGGTTTTTTGTTGTTGAATTGTAAGAGTTCTTCTTATATTCTGGATTTGATTTAGTTTTGAACTTGACTAAATTCATCTGTTTGTTTATCAGAAGACTTATAAATATAGACTCCAGAAAATAATCTGAACTAGATTATCTTCAGAAGCAAAAATAATATGAAATAACATAATCTGATGGGAGTTTAGTGATGGTGGAATGTACTTGTCAATAGATGTTACTGCTGGACTGCTGACTGGGCTGGCCTAATTAGTTAAGAACAATATGTCACACAAAAAAATCAATGTCAAGCAACAAAAGACAAGACTCATTTCAGACCTCTGTTTTCTGTGTACCTTGGTATCCAAAACTGCCCTCTCTATTCCAAGCATGCGTGTCCATAAACTGGTGGGAAATGGAAGGACCAAGTTTCAGAGGTGTTTTTGGCTTATAGTGGAGGGAGGAGTGCTCCAGTGAATCATTCAGGGGTCTTCTATGTAAAAAGATTCTGGAGAAAAGAGAATAAATACTTGGTGAACATATTATGAGACATAGGAATGAAATTAGGAGTACACTGGGGAAGAGCGCCTTCAGAGACATTGAGAGAATGGGCTTTTAGATACAAACATTGATTTAGAGAATATGAAAGTAGTTTATTCAGAAGTAAATATTTGGGGCCAAGGTTTTAAAATTAAAACAAACCACCCAATTATGCTTTTGACTTCCAAAGCTGGTTTTAGAAACACTATTTTATGGGAATATTGCAGCTGGCAAAGTTATTTTAAGAGACAATCTAAATATTTACTTTCATGCTGTAACCTTTGCCTTGTTTGTAGTCTAGTTTAAAATTTTAGACTGAAAATAAGATCCAAGCATTTAAGTTTTGAGATAGTTACATGAATATTACAAATAACTGAAGCACCATACTAAACAAAATTGACCTTCTCAAAACAGCAACATAAAAATTGGTTATATCTAATTTTATAGAACATTTTTTATCTAGTTATTTTATTATAATTATTCAACATATATTCCAAACAAGATGAGGGAAAGCTATTTAAAAATTCTACCAAAACCAGCTAATTAGTCCTTTAAATTATGAATAAGTAAATAAAATTTCTGGGTATTATTAATCTATAAAATAGTTTTTTTAAAGGGACCTAAATCATATATATTTAAAAATCATATATATTATATATAATATATAGATTTAATTTACTCTCTTATATTGTATAAAATATACAATTGAGAGAAAAATGTTATGGGTTTTTTTTCTTATAGAAAAATGGAAGAGGAGAGAGGATAAATATTTTCTTATTAAATCTTTGCCTGGAGGAAGCTAAGAAGTAGAAAAAAAGTTTTTTAAGTATTTGTTTTTGTTTCCATTTAATAATCCAAATTTTGTCATTTTGCCAGTGTTGAAAGTCTCTTTTCTTTTCTGAGGGACTGGAGTGGAGCCAGTTGGAGGATATGGCCTACCAGTTCAAAAGACCTGAGGGGTGTTACTTCCTTTTCTTCACAAGTATTAACATCTGTGGATGGCTAAGACCAGTCCCCAAAGATAAAGACAGGATATGGCATCATAATCCTTAGTAACTTTGGGAGCAGAACCAGATCAATTGAAGTCCTACACTTTTATTTTTATTTATTACAGTTTATTATTTTATCACTTTAATCCAGGATGAAGGGAAGTGTGAAGAGTCTGTGGCTCTGGTTTGTGACTCTCAGATTCTATGGACATGACCTATGAACCCAGCCACTCTGCTTTATCTTTTCCTCATGAAATCTTTATTTCCAGCTGACTTATAATAACTGACTTCACCTTCTCTCTTCCCTACCCACTCTGAGATGCTCTTTACTAGAAAACGACTCTGTCTTAATCCTATGGGAATCCTGAAAGAAAAGAGGTGTCAGAGGAATTAATTGCTTCCTTAAATTAAAGAACTGAAGTGGAGTTGATCTATTGTTCTTCCTGAAGCTTGCTTCTAGATTTTAGAATTGTCTTCCCAGCGAGGTTTTAAATTATGAAGGTCAGGTAAGAGGAGCCTCACTTACATTTGAATAAAACATTCATGAACATTCATGCAGATGAACAGCCTCCTGTTTTCCTCTGAGAAATCTGTGCAAATCCTTTACTCTCCCCAATATCCAATTCACTACCAGGTTTTACATCCTAAATATCTCTCAAAATCCTTGTGTCCAGAGGCCTCCCATTCATTTATTCAACAAATTTATTGACCATCTACTATGTGTCAGGCTATACTAGCTGCTAGAGATACAGCAGTAAACGAAACTCCAGTCCTATTAGAATATTAAACCATACACATCTTAAAGTCTAATTCCTTGAAAAATATGGCCAAAAACTCCTATTGATGAAAATAAGCATCATAAAAACTACATGACTAGCAAAGCAAAACACAAAATTGGTAATAAGCTAAACTAACAATAATTGACATTTAAAAGAAAGACTAAGCCAACCTAATAAGTAAAGACCAACCTGAGTCCACATTGATAATGCACCCTTAACACAGCCTTTGAGCTGGAAAATGGAGGAATTCCAACTATCTGGGTATTTACACAGTGGGAACTTTGCAAAATTGCTGGCAACTTCTCAGTACAATGCTGAATCAATTCCTGTGTAAATTTAAGGGCCAATACCTCTGGTTTATGAAGAGCAAAGATGAGTTATCCTTAATAACTTCCATAGAAGTTTATTAATGGTCCTTAGTGTTACATAAAAATTTGCTCCTTATAAAGAAAAAAAGAACTGCATTTTTGAACATAGGAACCAAGGGAAGGAATTCCAGTTTGGATTAGTGGACGGCTCCTTAGGAGGTGCACTCAGAGAACAAAAGCTAATCTCCAGAGGGTATGTGATGTGGGGAGAGGGGAGGGAGTGGAGGAGGTTTTAGAGGTCAGGAAAATGCCAGGTTTTAGAAGGACCACACAATAGTAATCTCAATCATCAATCTCAAGCCTCAGTCTCCCCCAATCCATTCTCTCCATAGTCACCACGGGTCTTTTGTCTTAACACAGGTTTGTTTGTGCAGCTTCCTTCAAACCCTTTCTCTCCATGCCTACACCATGAAATAAAAAATTCCAGCATATGCAGGACTCTTCATGGTCTACCTTGCACCGTCATCTCAGTGGTGTAAGGGTGGGGTGGGTAAGAGGCTGTCTGTCTACTTTTGTAGGAAGGCTTTTGTATATGTTCTTTATTTCTAGGATGCTCGTTTTACCCTAGCTAGATTTCTTTAAATATTCTAATGCTTTTACCTCTTAGGTGCCAGGTATTCTGCTCAATCATGAAAATATAAAGATGTATACAATGTCAAAATGACATGACTTATAGGCAAAATGGTATTAAAAATAAAGGTAAATACATATTTCATATTAAGTGTACTGTCACCTACTTTATTAATTATCTTAAAGTTTCATTGTCTTGAAAATAAAATTTTTGTTTACATAGAGTCATAATGATTAAAATGAATATTCTATCCCCTAAGAATGTACCTCCTATTGTTCAGGTTAAGACAGTTTTGAAGTCAACAGATTGTTGCTCTTTTACCTGACATAATTGGGACCAGTAATTTGAATGTCAGCTGAGAAGAGTGGATTAAAGCTGAGGCTCAAAAAGTGATATATAGATAGCTTAAACAAAAAGCGACATATAGATAGCCTGTAATAGCTTGTCATTTAAACTATATAATGTATATTCATTTGCCAATAGTTTGATGTAGGATCAAGACCTTTTCATTAAGTATGAAATTTCTCATCATTTCTCATTATTTTCAAATATTTTCTTATTTTCTTAAACTATGACTTCTAGTTTTAGGGTTTTTTTTCTGACTTTATCGAAATATAATAGACAGTTGCTCATATTTACATTGTACAATTCAATGAGGTTTTTTTCAATCATAGTTGGCATACAGTAATATACCAGTTACAGTTGTATAGCATAGTGATCAGAGATCCATATAACTCACAAAGCGATCACCCTACTAAATCTAGTACCCCTCTTCCCCCTTACATATTTATTACAATATTATTAACCATTAGTTTCAGTTTCTTTAGAGTGAGAAATTAAGAGTACTTAGGAAGCAATCTAAATATAGAAACCTTCTGGGTTTTTGTATTTTTTCTTCCAATCTTTTGCAGTTGTCTCTATAATATCTAATTTGACAAATATTTTTAAATGACATCTTCATTGAATCTTTTAATAACTCACTTTTTATAGAAACATCTCTTCATTATATCTTATCAGTGTATATAATATTTAAATCATATATATATATACGTATATATACAGCAACAGGAACAAGCGAAATAACAGGCTTGGATATAACACAACTGTTGCTAACCACCAACTATCCTGAGATAGGAGAGGGGCAATAGTTCACTGGAAATTTGCCTTCCAACTGTGAGATTCTAGGGTACTGGGGGCATTACAAGTTACTTAAACTTAGCTGGTATGTTTTAGAATTAGCTGATATGTTTTTTAAATGGTCTCTATTCTTTGATTATTCAGTAACTGATTATACAGTCTATAAGATATGAATCATTTGAGGACTGAGACTGTATTAGTGAGAACTCCTTTGGTTACAAGTGACAGAAACTGAACTGAACCCAGTTTATGCGTGAAACAGAATCTATTGAGTTAGAGAACTAAAAAGTCCAGGAATTCACTTGGCTTCAGGGCTCCCTCTCAGTCCACTTCTCTGTCTTCTCTGCTTCTTCTCATAGCATATAGGTCTCATGTTCCCATATTTATGTTTCCTCTGTGTAACTGAGGAAGATGGCTCAGCTCCAGTATGCAGCATGGTTGTATCTAAGAACTACAGGAGAGACTCTCTTCCAGCAACCCTCTACTACATCTCTGAGAAGCATCTGATAAGCCTTGATTTGGGTCATGCGTCCATCTTTGAGCCAATCACCGTATCTAATTAGCCAGCCTGGATCTCATACCTACTAATGTGGGGCTAAAGCATTGTGACTGACAACCCCATCAGACTTCATTAAGTGGGGAAATGGACAAGTCTTCAAAGGAAAAGCTATATGTTCTTTTTGTCGTTGTTGTCTTTTGTTTGTGTTTCTAAAGCTGTGTGTTCTTAAGAGAAGCTAGACCTGCGAAAACAACAGATATGTACAGCATAGACTGTGCCTTAATTATTCTTGTATTCCCCTAAGACCAAGCACATAGAAGCAGCTTAGTATTAAATATTGAATGAATAACTACTTATAGCACTTTATACTTCCAAAACATTTTCACAGATGTTATTTTCTTGTCAATAGTAAAGACAGATTAAATGACTTGCTTAAAGTTATACAGCTAGTTTCAGATAGAGCTGAGTTCATAACTGGGTCTCTTGGCTTCTAGTCCAGTTTCCTTAGGAAATCTTCCTCTTCTTTTCTTTCTTGCTGCCAGGACCAATGTCAGAGGGAAAAGAAAGAGGAAAGAGATATTTTAGTCATGCTTTCACTATTTCTTAGAAGGCTTAATATGGTTTTGTCCCTAGTAGGCTGCCTCTATCTTTCAACCTAATTATAGGTATATATATATATAATGAATGACTGTCGTCGCTATTTGGACTATTGATTTATTGAGTTGTGGAATCTGCCAAATCTACTTGCCTGTGTGTTTGACAATACTTTCGTGTGCAAACACTCTATCATAGAGATAATTCCTTAAAGGTATTGTAGTATACTGGAAGTAATGTAGGATGTAGAGTCAAACTTGTTTGAATCTCAGTTCTGTTACTTGTAATCTCGGGCAAGATAAGTAACCTCCATGAGCCTCCAGTCTCCTATAAAATAGGGTGACATCTATCTACAATATCTACTTCATAGGTACTATAGCTGGGGTGGGGTAAGCTTCTCCTGAAGCCCCTGACTGCCTAGAGAGGGTGAATATAAGAACAATTTAGATTTTGTGAAATAAGAAGAAAGGGGTAAAGGAAACTGGAAGATATTCGATCGTGTTCCAAATTTACGCACCGAGCACTGAGGTAGGTAAGGTGGACCCAAGGACCTCTCAGTTTCATAGAGTAGGCAGGCATCTATATAAGTATAGTCAATGATGTTGTGTTTTGGGGATCAGAAGGACATGTGTTTTTAAATACCAGTTTTATCCTTTCTGGCTGTGTAATGTGAAGCAAGTTTTTATCAAACATGAAACTGAGTTTTCTTATCTACAAAATGGAGATAATATTTAACTTGTGATATTGTGGTGACACAAAAGTTACTCAATAAACAGTACCTTCTCTTTCTTTTCTTACAGTGTACAACGTACATGGTAGTACAATTAAGGAAGCAAGTTATCTGGTTGCAGCCTGGGACCAGGTTCCTGGATCACAAGTTTGATAATAAGCATAGCCTTCAGATGAGGATTGTGGAACTTGGAATACTCTGTTAAAAGCTGTATCTTAACTTTACTTCATTTAGATAAAAACACCAAATTGTTTTACTGGAAATTCTTAAAACTCAAAGCAACTTTGATTCTCTCAAGTGCTGCTATGATGACCTAGTACTGTGCATAACTTCTCTCGTATGGAAAGGAACAAATATTTGATATTCATCTTCATTGTTTTCTGTGGGTTGGTTTCCTGTTGTTTTTCCCCCCTCTGTCTAGAGGAAGGGAGCAAAGAAAACTTCCTCGTTAACCTACTACTGTGCAGAACATGTTTGAAAAAAATAAGCACAGAGGGCGAGAGTAGAGTTTCTGATCAAGATTATTACCAGCATTATCCAACTCCAATATACCTTAGGGATAGTTTATTGAAGCACTGACGATTGTTCATTTACTCAAAGTAACAGAAGTGCAAAGTGCCAGAAGGAGGGGCCCACGGTGAGCCCAGGCAAATCAGAGGGAGAGCATAGTATCTGGAAGGAAGTACCACACACAGGTGTAATCCGAGTTAGAAAGTGATTTACCATTAGACAGTCAAAAGATTTAGATAAAATGTTTTTAGAATATGTGCAGAAGTGGGAGACGCCACTTCTTAGAGAAGAGAAATTAAAGAAAGTTTGTTGTTCGTAATTGAATAGAAGTAGACCAGTCTTGAAGCATTGGCAATATTTTAGTATGTGAATCTGCAAACAAAAGGTACAAGGAGAACATTTGAGGTAGAGGAATTAGTGCGAAGGACAGACAAGTCACAGGGACAAGAGTGGGAGGCGCATGTGGGCAGCCAAGTGAGCAGTTTCACTTAGTCAGATGAGAGCATTCTTATCTCTACCACTCATCCAGCACTTATCTGTCCTTTTATTACTTTTTATTTTTATGAGTGTACACCTCATCTCGTAGACTATGTAAGGGGAGAATGCTGTACAAAAGTACACTTTGGTTTCTCTCCACATCATCTACCCTCCTTTGTAAATAAACAATATATATATTGTGCAGATGAGAGGATCGGTTGACTCTTTAAAGGCAAAACAGAAAGAAATAGAATCATCGAAAGGAATTTTTTTAAACCTAAAGTCAATATTTTAATAAATTACAGTGTTTTCCACTTTCTTTTTCTCACACTTGTCCTTTTTTCTTGATAGTACTAGATAGTTTTGATACTGATATTTGATAGTGTTAGAAAAACCCCTTATGTGCCCACAGATGCAATACTTGAGTCAGGCAAAAATCAACAATGGACACTAAAAGCTTTCATGGGTTGAAAGGTTGCTGGGGAATAAGACAGTCACACAGAATCAAAGTGTCATACCATGGAAATGCTGATTAATTATAAAGAGAAAAGGGAGACCCAGAGGGTACCACCTGATTCAAATTTAGCATCATTCATCCTGGGACGACCTGATCTGTAGCGTCTGCCTCCTGATGTGATACAGTATGAAGTCCACAACGTCATCCATATAATATTCTTGCCAACAATGTTTCTTCTAAATGTAACAGTGGGGGTGGAGAGGATATACAAACCCAGACTGTGAGACATTGGATGGGGCAACTGGACTAGATTCCTTTTAAAAATGTAATGTTATAAAGGTCAAAAATGGCAACAGGACTGTTCAAGAATTAAGGCGACTAAAAAGACATGACAATGAAATGCAAGGAATGATCCGTGACTGGCTCCTGGATTTAAAAAAAAAAACAAAAACCTAAAAGCCACTTTTGGGACAATTGGCACAATGTGAATATGTCCTGTGTATTATATAAGATTATGTATTAGTGTTCATTTTGGGGGGTTATAATAATGGTATGGTCATTGTTATGGACTGCTTGTTTGTGTACCCCTCATCCCATTCCTGCCCTCCAAATTCATATGTTGAAATCCAGCCCCCAATGTCACAATATTAGGAGGTGTGGCCTTTTGAGAGGTGATTAGGTCATGAGGATGGAGTCCTTATGAACAGGAACAGCACCCTTATAAAAGAGGCCCCAGAGAGCTCTCTTGCCCTCTCCACCATATAAGGAGAAAATTGCCATCTTCAGCCCAGTAGAGGGTTCTCTCCAGAACCTAACCACGCCGGTGCCCTGATCTCAGATTTCCATCCTCCAGAACTGTGAGAAATAAACTTCTGTTGTGTATACGCCACTCAGGCTAGGGGATTCTGTTATAGCAGCAGAAAGTAAGACAGTTGTTATGTAAGAGACTGTCTTGGTTCTTAGGAGATACATACTGAAATATGTAGGGATGAAGTGTCATCATGTCTGCAAATTACATTTAAATGGTTGAACCAAAAAAAGTATAACTGAGTATAAATGGTTGAGCAAAAAGAATATACTATGCACTGTATACATTTCTTATATGTATATGTATGTGAGAGAAAGCAAGCAGATGTGGACAACGTTACCAATTGGTGAATTTAGGGGAAAGATATAGTTCGTTGTGCTATTTTGTCAGCTTTTCTATAGATTTGAATTTTCCAACATAGTAAGTTAGAAAAAAGTAAAAATATCTCTTTCCTAATTGTCAAACATAATATATGCTTGTTCATTGAGGAAAATATAGAAAAAGCATGAAAAATAAAATGACCACGGGCTATGGTAGAGCTTTTTTTGCCATCTCTCTTTCTAGTCCCCCACATCTGGTACCTCTCAGGCACAGAGGCCAACCTTTCTAATTAATATTCATGTAGGAAGATGAGTAGGAGCCATTTACATTTCTCAGAGATCCTATCTTTGGGTTTCAGATCACCTTGGCTCCCTTTCTCAGGTTTAATGCTTTCTGTTGAGAAGTTACAAACTTTAAAGTTAAATCCTCAAGTGTTACAAAAAATATTTTTAAAAAACGGGAAAATGCTTAGATTGACACCTAAAATACCTCAAAATTCAGAACATAAATTCATCACTATCAAATGTCTAAAACCCTCCAAAGCCTTCCTGTTGCTCTTAGACGAAAGCACACACTCAGGTGGTACAGCATCCAAGATCTGACCGCTGCCTTCCTCAGACTTCATCTCTCAAACGCTTCCGTTCTTCTGGCCTCCTGTACTTTGAATCTCCAAAATGGTCCTAGATTTTGCCTTAGGGTGTTCTTGGCCCAGATCCTTGCATGGCTGGCTTCTTCTTATCAGCTCAAATGTCACTTCTTAAGTGCAGCCACCAGCGACCACTCTACCAGCAGCAGCTCCTCTCCCACTGCCTTTCCTAATCCTCTTTGTCCCTTTATTGTGTCTTTTCTCTTCAGGTCACTCATCACTATCTGAAATTATCTTGTTCATTTTCAGTTTCATTGTCTTTGTTGTGTGTCTTCTCTAGAGTATAAACCTCCATGAGGGACCTGTCTGTTTTGAGTTCACTGTATCTTCAGGGCTTAAATAGATCAGGATCTGGTACCTATCAGGTACTGAGTAAATATTTTTTGACTGAGTAAATATTCCTTTCATATACAATTCACAAACATGCCACTTTCCACACCTTATGTGGGTTAGCATCAACGTTTTGGGAGCTGTGGTGAGTTTCTCTTTGTAGGCTCTTAAAGTTTCCTCTAAAGAAACTCCAAGTAAAATCAGAAAAGCTGTCACATGGAAACTCCGATAATGAATAAAATAACTGTACCTCATAACCAACAGAATGTCAAGACAAGTTTGTGATCTGCCTCAAGTAGATCAGTTTCATACCAGCCCAGCTTAAGTGAGTTTTCTAGGATTAGGATTCCTTATGGTAAGTTACAAGATCATCATTAGTGCATTTTAAGGTTTGGGGGACACAGGAAGTAAAGAGCTCCATGAATTTAAAATTTGATATAAGATCACAGTATTTGCAGTATTTGGTTAATGTTTACTTTTTCCTCTTTCTTTTTTTGAGCTTAAAAGCTTCAGGAAGGCCAATTCCTGAAAAAGCGTGCAAGGCCAGTTTTCCACTACAGTGGAAATTACTATGACTGATGCAATTTAAAAAAAAACCAAAATCAGCCCCATCTCTTTCTCTGCATAATCCACATAATTGTGGCAATATTCTGTCCCAGATAAAAACCCTTCTTCTCTCCTCAGGAGATTCTCCCAACTTACTCTGATCCTATAAAGTTGTTTTCTTCTGGCATTTGAGGAATGTTATTCACAAAACAACTAGACATAGGTCTACAACCACCTTTAAAGAATGTCTCGAAATTCTATTTTTTAAAATAAAATTTTTATTATAAAATATAAAACTCAAACCAAAAAAAGTACATAAAACATATGTGTACTGTTTAATAAATTGTAAAGCTAACAGCCATGTAACCTGCATTCAGGTAAAAAAACAAAATATTGCCAGCACCCCAAAAGCATCTCTACGCTTCTCTTCCCGTACTTATCCTCTCTTTTCCTCCTAGAGGTAACCACTACCTTAACTTTTAAGATAATAATTTCTTCGTTTTTCTTTGCAATTTTGCCACTTATGTATAGAATCCCCAAATTATGTAGTTTAGTTTTGAACTTTATATACATGGAATCATGCTGTATTTGGGAGCAGGGGTCTCATTTATTCTGTTCAATATTATGTTTGAAAGCTCACCATGTTGTTGGGAGTTGCTCTAATTGGTTCATTCTCATCCATAATACTTCACTATACCCTGATTCTTTTTTTTAGGAAAATTTTTTCTACGGCTGCACTCTGATATCTTGTTATGGGTAGTTTAAAGGAGTTTGGTTATTTTTTAGAGACAAAAAGCAGCAAGGCTGTTAATCTAGGTGTTTGAATCTAGACTCTACGACTTAGCAGATATCTTGAGTAAATGATTAAAGGTTTTTGGGCTTTACTGTCCTAGGAATAAGGAAAATAATATCACATCATAGGATTGTTTTAAAAATAAAAAAATAAAAGTCCAGAAAGCACTTAATATAGCACCTGACACATGGTTACTCTGAGTAATGATGGAGATTACGAGTACTATTATTCCACTTGTTGAATTACCAGTTCAGGGACTGACTCTGCTTTAACTTTGGCTCCCTTCTGGAGGATCTTGCTTAATTCATAGGAACTAAGATAGAGCTTTACTCATCCTCTCAGAAATTGCCTTCCTGGTGACTTCCTCTTAAATTCCTCCATAAATCTGTCCTGGGAAACTGCCCTACGTGAACTAGGAGCCTCCCACCTTGTGACTGGGTGGGGTAACTAGAGGCCCTTCCAGTCAGGCCCTCAGCAACTCCAAACTGAGTTGCCCTTGAAAAAATACCAATCCTTGAATTCATTCATTAAGCAGGTGAGGCAGAGTGGAAATATTCTAATCCTTTTTTTTTTTTCTCATCTAAGACCTAGTACTAGAGACGTAAACCTTGAAATGCTATTAAGGAATGTGCTGTTTTCGCAATGGCAGCAGACTGTGAGAGAAGGACAGGACTCCACGGGCATGTTGGATTTGAGAACCAGGGTTATATTCATTCACTCATTCAACAAGTATTTGTGGAATTATTCTGTGAAAGGGATTGTTTCAGGCAGGTGGGATACAGTAATGACTTGTTAAATTTATTGAGACTGGTTTTGTGATTCAGCATATATGGTCTCTCGGTGAACGGTCCATGTGCCTCTCAACAATCTTAGGAAGAGAGTACTATTTATTATTATCCCAAATTTATAGTGGAGAAAAATAAGGCTAATGTACTTTAACTTCCCTCAAGGATTAATCCATCTAGCTAATAAGTGGCAACATGAGATCTGAACCTAAGTTTCTGACACCAAATTCTGAGCTCTTAACTTTCTCCTTTACATATAAAACCGAAGAGAAAATTGTTTTTTTATTTTACCGTTCACTTGACTGCAGGTAAAATCAACAAATTTCTAATCATAGTTCCCCTGAGAATAATATTTACTTGGAGTTGTGAAGATTTTCATCAAATAATGTTCTATAGTGGATCGTGGTCCATAATACCACAGTGCGTTACCAAGAAGGAATAATTAGGAATAATTAAAAATAATTAAAAATTTTGCTACAATTTATGATTATGTAACATGATTACATTGAGCATGGCATTCAAAAAATTTTGTTTGCTATTGAAGAATGATGCATTTAGGTTTTGAGTCTGGATTTTCTTTTGGAACATTTTCAACTACTACCTAATATGCACACCATTAGGCAATAGTTAAAAGAACACAGTTTTTACATTTTTCAATGTTGTGAGCATCATTTGGAAAATTAATCTGAGTGGCATAAAAATGACATGCCATATTCCAACAGAAATTTAGCTTAGTACTAAGTTGGACCACATGAAATTGCCATTTTCTAGTTTAAAATACCAATTATTTCCAATTTCATATGGTTTGACTTAATAAATTCTATTATTCCACATGCATGAATTCAGCAGGAAAATAAGTTTCTCTAAAACAGGGATTTGGGGTTTTGTTCACTATTGTGTACATGGTAGGCACTCAAAAATTGTTTGTTGAATGAATAAGGAAAGTAAATAAAATATAGTAACTAACTTTCCAGTCTAACACAACACACCTTTGGATTTAGGTCTGGTGTGGGAATAAGGAAAATAATATGATATGCATTAGTCTCTTAAAATGATAAAAAGTTAAATTTAAAAACCTAATTTACCCAAGAGAATTAAACATATGTCTACACAAAATTTGTACAAAATATTCATAGCACCATTATTCATAAGAGCTAAAAGTGGAAAAAGCCCAAGTGTCTATCAAGTGATGAAGGTTTAAACAAAATGTAGTGTATCCATGCAATGGAATCTTACTCGGCCATAAAAAGGAAGAAGTACTTGTAGGTACAACATGAATGAACCTTGAAAACATTATGCTCGGTGAGAGAAGCCAGACACAAAAGGCCACACATTGTGTTATTTATTCACACCAAATGTCCAGAATGAGCAAATCAATACAGACAGAAAGAAGGTTAGTGGTTGCCAGGGTCTGGAGGCAAGGGAAACCAGGAGTGACTGCTAATGGACACAGGGTTTCTTTTTAGGGTGAAAACATTCTGGAATTAGATAGTGATGACAGTTGTACATCCTCGTGAATATACTAAAACCCACTAAATTGTGTTTACACTTTAAAATTAAGAGCGAATTTTATGGTATACAAAACAGTTCAGTTTTAAAAAGTGAGGGGAAAACTCTAAGTTCTCTTCAGAACATGTCAAGTATACTATAAAATAACAGACGTGTTTATAAATCTGAGAGTATTAGGAAATGTTCCCTTGTTTAATTATAAACCGAGTGGAATGTTTGGAGATTTCAGTAATCTGACAGGGAACATTAAGAGGATTAACCTGACTTCCCCAGTGTTAAAAACACCAATTTAAACTGCATCATTCAAAAACTACATAGTCATAAAATAATTGTAGCAATTACTCCCACAAAAACAATACCAATCAGATTAATGCCCTAATTAAGACTCTCATCATTTAAAATACTTTATATTTATATAATGCTTTTACTTCCTTAAATATTGAATTATGCCTTTAAGATTTATTGTATGGGAGAGTCACATCTCTAACCACTTAATGTAAGGCAGAGCAGTGGGTGGGATCGGACAGAAATTTATTAGCAATGCTGACATTCCAGATTGTAATACAAAGTGAAGCAGGATTAAAGAAACCTAAATTCTAGCCTGCAATGCATACAATTAAATAGCAAGAACTAAAATTGCCACATTCTGGACTACTATTTTAAAAAAGATACTGAAATTCAACAAAAATATGTAAAAGTGTGCACATCATGAAGTGTAGACAATGAATTTTCCTAAGTGGATACAATTTCCAGATCAAAAATAGAATAAGGCATACAGAACTAGTTTTCTTTTTTTTTTTTTTAAGCCAAAGAGATTATTAAAAGTTTAAATCTCCCCAAGAGCAGATTCTGCATCATAGCAGGATTAAATTTGGGGAGGGCACCCCGAAGTGGTAATAATGTATACCGTAGCATGCACTTAATTTTGTTGGCAAATTTATTGACACCAACATCTACAGTATTTCACTTCCAATTTAACTACTCTGAGTAATGATCTTTTTTTCTCGATCCAGAAATTCGGCAACAGTTCTTATATTTACGCATCACTTTTGAAAATCTCCACATCTGGGTGCTTCTGACAAAATTTTAACCACATTTTCAGAGCAGGAAAAGTGTGTGTAAAGACGCGCTTTTCTTGCCAAAGAGCTGAGCACCCTTGGGCCCTCTTCAGGAGGAAAACAGTCCCCTCTAGCCCTCAGTCTACTGTTCTACCAGAAACCCGCGAAGCACCGAGAGCGCCCCAGGGTGGTCCAGTACCACCTCGGAAGCCCCCCTTGCCTCCCGGAACCCGCGCCTTTCCTCTGCGCTAAGTCCCCGCCCCTGCAGCCGAGACGGGGATTTAACTCCGAGCGCTGCAAGGGTGTGCGGGGCAGAGCCGGTTTCTCCCGCCTTCTTCTCCACCGCTCCCTTCCCCCTCCCATCCGAGTTTCAGGTGAATAGGTCACCAAAGAAGGAGGCGGCCACACCACACCTCCTGGCCAGCGTCCGCCTCCCGCTTTCTCCTTCCTCTGGAGGACGCGGCGGAACTCCCGGGAGAGCTGGCCAGAGAACCGAGGAGCCAGTGCGGGGTGCAGCAGGTAAGACTTGCGGGCGCGAGGCCGCATACCTCCCGCAGCCGGGCCTGGCGTTGGTGCGCATGCTCGGGGGCAGGGCAGCCTGGGTTGGGGGTAAGGAGGAGGAGGAGAGCTGAGCCCTTAGCTCTGTCCCCGGCTGCTTGATTGGCAGCTCGCACAGCGTCAGGTGCGCCCGCCAGGTGAGACCGCTCCTTGCCTCCCGCGGTCCTTCGTGGGTCAGGTCGGGCTGCAGTGAGTAGGTGAGAGCTGGGCGCGATGCCCGGGGCGCACGGTACCCGCCGAGTCCCCGCAGGGGGACCGCGGCCCTTCTGTCTTGTAGGGGAGGCGCGGGGGTAGGGTGCCCGGCGCTGGTTTCGGTGGCGGTTTCGCCCCTGGGCTGGGACTCGCGGGAGTCGGAGAGGCGGAGAGAGCAGCCCTGGGCTAACTTGAAAGCTGCGTCCGGGTGCCAGGGGCCACTTGGAGGCGCCGATCAGCTCATTTCACAGAAACGCTTAAGGATTCGTGTGCCCAAACAGCTCGGTCAACTTTTCGCTTTTTGCGGGGCGGGAAGTTCATGGACAGTGAGAATCCTGCGCTCTGCTCTCGTGTGCAGTTCTGAGGGCTTTTCAGCGAGAGAGGCGCGGCTTCGATTCCTCGGGGGTCCTAAGCCCCAAGGCTAGAGTGAGGAGGGCCGCTCGCTGGTCGGGACAGCTTAGATCTTGGGAGACTTCATTATTTCCGCCCCACCCCACCCCTCTGGGTAATCCTGGGGAGAGGGGGTGGCTGGGTTGAATCCGTGAAATACTGTATTCCTGGAGTGACAATGTGGGCCGACCCGCTATTTTGAGTCCACTTAGTGCGAGTTGGGTGAGCCAGAGTAGATTTGAGCTGGGGGGCGGGGATTTAATTTTGGGGGAGGCTTTATTTCGAGGGAATCTGCTCACGATCGGATTCTCAGCCGTGACCAAAAGGCCTCGGGGCGGTCCCTGCTCGGCCAGCGCGGCCTGCGGGGGGGTGCTTCTGGACGCGGCGGGGGCGCACGGACCCTGGGACCTGCCCTCTGCAGGGCCGCCGGGTTTCGAGACCTCCGCCGGGTTTTGAGAACTCTGCGTCTCTCAGACTTGTTGCCTGCGTGGGAAGAAGTGTGCTTGGAGAGGTGGGTTGAAGGGCCAAAATGGCCTCTGCATCTTGGGGCTGGAAGAGCAACCCCGAGCCGCTCGTGTCCCAGGTGAAGCGACTGAGCCAGAGGAAAAGCCACGGCATCCTCAGGCCAGCCATGGAGGTAGCTGGGCAAAGTGCCCATCTGGGAAATGACTCGGGGCGGGGAGGAGGCAGCCTTCCAGGTCAGTGCCCTCGCGCACAACAGGTGTATTCTTGGGATCCTTGGAAAAGAGAAACCCTTCCCTTTAAGGCACTGTTGGTGATTCTTGCTGTGATTGAAAACTAGTTCTTTCTAGACTAGTTTAAATCTAAAGATAGATTTCTCAAACTGCGCATTTCCAAGTGTAACAATTTTTCTTTTGGATTGCTCGTATGGACCTTTATTTTCTCTTTCCGATGTTTTTTTAAAAAATAAATATTTTAAATGGTTGAGCAACAATAGCAGATATCTCCTCAGACAAAACACCATTTTTCTTTTTTGTAGTTTTGCATTTATTTAGTTATTAGGTGCCTCCCTTGTTAGATGATGGAGTGGAGGATAGCAAGATTTAGACAATTTTCAAGCTCTATAGGGGAATGATGGGCAGTGCCTCCTGTGCTAAAAGCATTTGGTACGTAATATCATTTAATCAACTGCTTTAAAAGGTAGACCTTATTAGAACTCCATTTCAAAGGCGAGCAAACACCTTTAGGGATCAAAAGCTGTCCTAATAAAAAACTGAGCTAAGACGAAATGGAAAAGTCTGAAAATGCTATGCCCAAAATTATTCTTTAAAGCAAACTGTTAAAAAGTAAAAAATATATTTAAGGGCAGTGTGTTCCTTTTCAATCACATACAGCAATAGTTAATTAGCCTTTAAAAAGTTTTTAAAGTTGTGCCTGATATTAAATGATTCTATTTAGGTTGTAGGCACATCATTAATAAACTGTCTAAAATTTTGAAATTAGGCAGATTTTGAAATAGACGAGCTCTGTGTCAGAAATGGCATTTTTAATAAGCCCTCCAGGTAATTTTTAAGCACACCATATATTTTAAGAATCATTGCCTAGTGAGAGGTTTCAATCCGAGAAGGGCCTTGATTTTGTGCGTTTCTTGTCTAGAGTTCAAGTTCAACAAAAGTAGTTAAGAGCTTACAGTCTGAAGGCAAAGTAGAGAAAAGGGTCAAATACACAAAACCATATAAGCATCACCTGTAACCTTCTTGGAAAGGCAGAATTCCAGGCTCCACCTCTGCATCAGAATCTATATTTCAGTAAGATCCTTAGGTGATACATACCACATTCAAATTCAGAAAAGTAACTAGGTTATAGAACAGCTCCAAGCCTGGAGTCTAAAATGAAAGGTCTAACAAAAAACTGCACGGTCTTTTTACTCTAATATTTTCATAAATAGTAATGTGGATGAAAAAAGCCCACTAAATATTCTAATCAGGTAAGCCTCAAAATGCAACTAAAGAAAACTTCCCTCTGGGAGGTAACTGGGGAGCTTAAAGATAGTTAATTTATGAGATTAAATTTAATCTTTTATCTCTTTGAAAGAGCAATAATTATAACTTTATCTTTAGAAGAAAATAGGAAGAATTTTGCCTTCACATCAAGCAGGTTACAGAAAACTTATATGAGGCCATAGGGACTAGTGAAAGGTAGAGAATTCCAGAGAAACTCCAAAGGAGAACTTTTATTATATGGTAACATTAGCTGGCTTTCAGCTAACATATTCAGCAAGGGTCTGCTGCTTCTCTTTTGCCCCTCTTACTTAGTTATTTGACTTAGGTCCCTATCACTGCCATGATTTGCTATGCTGGGCATCGGACAACAGTCTGTTCTTGGTTCTCTTTCTCCTTTGGCTATGGCGTAAAGCAGTTACCAACTGTCTTGAAAGAGACCTCCTATCCAGTATCCTCAAAGTATCAAACAGCTTAAGCTTTGCATAAATGGCATGAAATCAAATTTGTTATTTGTTATTTTGGGAGGGCATATGGGGTGAAGTGAGGGAGATATTTCTAGCATTGAGAGGAAATCTGACCCCATTCCCCCCCACCTCCCAAAGAACCCTTTCTAGGACTACAAACTCAGTTCTTGAGATATTTGAAGGCTGCCATAATGGTCCTTCTAAGATGAGTTCTCCAGGCCAAACATTTCCTATTTTTCAATCATTTAAGACATGTTTGTTTTTTTAATTTTGTATCTTTAATAATCTTAATCACCCTCCGAGAGAGGCACCTACTTGGAACATGATGCACAAATTTCAAGGCTGGGCGGAGGTTTGTCTTTTAATAATTGTATCATTATCTCTGTGAATACTGCCCGAGTTTGGAATAGTGTGTTAGCTTTTGTTGAAATTCTCACCAAGGAAAGGCACTTTTTAAAATGAACAGTTATTAAGTCAAATCTCCCTTAGTCAGTACATGTACTATTTTTTTAATTGAGTTTACATTTTAAAAATGATGTTATTCATGCAACCAGTATTTGAACAAGCATATAGTATACTAATTGCCTAAACGTGAAATTTCTCACCTTCAGGATAACCACCTTGCTGTGAATGCATTTGCTTATCTTCTTTAATTCATTGTCTTACTTAGTTTATCCCAGCTTAGAGGTCAAGATTATTCCCCCATTTGGCAGAGGAGGGTAGTGAGACTCAGAGAAGATGAGGAACTTATGTCAGGCCTCTAGGTTTGTTTTAACCCATCATTTTAACCTTACATAGAATTCGATCAAGGTTGATGTACTTGTACCCAGCGGTTTGTTAGCTGCAAATCTGCATAAGCTTGACCACAAAGAATGGACCATTTCCACCTGGAGGGAGGTCTCTAGTAGTGACCTCCCTCCAGGTGGAAATGGTCCATTCTTTCATCCTAATTAGGTTCCATTGTTGAGCCCTTTAGGAATCTGCCTAACACTGTCTGTACACAAGGATGCACTCAAGATTCTCAGGATTCTCTTTGCATTTCCTTCGTGTACCAATCTGGTAACATCAAAAAAGGAAATGAATTTGGTGTGGCATGATTTGTTCTTAATGAGCTTTCCAAAATTATTTGCTTCGCAATTTAAAATTTCTGCTGGTGAGGAGACGTGACAACTAAACTCTGAATTTATGAAATAGCAGTTTGAAGAGATTTTGTTGTCTTTTTTTTTTTTTTTGACAAAACTTAAACTACAGCCTGAGTCTGGATTAATTTGGAATTTTCAAAAACCACCATTATGCCTAGAATTTTTGGCATAATCTTGAATGAGTGAGCCATAGGTATAGAAGGAATAAGATTCTTCTCAGGTCAATTTGCAAGTACTTGGCATTCAGCTTTAAAATAGGGTCCTGCAATGAATAGTGTTTAAATTCAGTTTTTCTTAATGTTTTTCTGAATGTCAATTAGAAAGACAATCTGGATTTTTATTTTTATAGCACCATAATCTTTTGGCCTAAATTGCTCATTTATTTGTGTATTCACGTACTAGTTACAGGGCTACGTACACCTATGGTTTGTGGACTTCTCTGTGTTATAGCTCAATAAAATGGTTTTTGAAAAAAAATGTAGAGAAGTCTTCCCTCACTATGTTTGAAAAAATTTCACTAATTGTGTTGCTGTTACTAACATTCAATATATTTTTATCTTTGAGGTTTTACCTAATATACATTTGGGCAATATTTTGTTCTGAGACATTTGAAATTGTCCCTAAGGATGTGGAAGATTGTTGCCATTGATTTTAAAGAACAAAGTTTAAAGAGTTCGAATTGATTCACTGTTCCTAACAGTGATGTATGACTGCACATACCTTATTTGAAAAAGAAAAAATGCTAGACACTATAATATACTCAGATACAGGTCTTGCTCATGCATCCTTCCTCCCTTCTTCCTTCCCTCTCTTCTCCCAGCTTCCACCTTTTTCTCTTTAAGTCTTCGGGTATCTCCATACTGTACTTTATCATGTATTTCAGCCCTAAAAATGCCTGTTGTAGTAGCTGTTTTCTTTGTGTGTGACCTTCCGGAGAACTGTCTCATACTTGCACAGGTTCCTGCGGTATAATGGAGGCACTTAATGAATACTTATTCATTGAGTGAACTTGCCTCTCAGATGTTTAGGGATTTATGCTCTGAGGAATTTTAGAACAAAATCATTCTGCCTTTCTCTTAGAGAGGAAGACTCTTTAATACAGTGTGTTTAATGTTTTTCCCCCTTTTGTAAAAATTATGCTCAGTTTTGAAGACTTGGAAAAACAGAAGGGGAAAATGTCCATAATCTCACCATCCAGAGATGCATCTTGCAATCATTTGTAACGATAAAAGCAAACTTTTAAACCAGATTATGCTTTAGTTAACAGTGAGGGGCTAGTATGTGCTAGACTCTAGATACATGCTTTCATATACACTTAATTTTATATGAACTTTCAAAAGCAATTTGAAACAATACTATTTTTACCTATGCTGTAAAAGCTTTGTGAAATTTTTATTACTACAACTTAGAAATTCAAGTTTAAATCATATTTTATGCCACTGATATGCAGAACATGATGCTAGGTGCTGTGAGGGCTTCCAGGCTGGCCCTATGCTCAGTGATTTCCTGTGCTCAAAGAATTAATGGTCCAATGTGTAAAAATAGCAGTGAGAAGGACAAGAAAAATAACTGTGGCATGAGAGGTTACTTGAGATTGGTATCATCAGTTTTCTTAGTGCTGCAAGGAAACTCTGAGCTCAGTAGTAATGCCATTACCCTACTTATGTTGCTTAGATTGGCTTATCTTGGGAGCTACGGGACATTTCTCATCTTGAAGACTGAGTGACTATTGACATCAGCCATGTCCTCAAGGCCTTTTGAAAGTCCACCTCCATATAGACCTGACGAATTGTAAGTAATTCTTTAGTTTTCTTTTTTAAATAGTCTATCGCGTGTAAAAAAAAAAAATACATATCTATTGTTGAAACTTTCATCTATTGTTTGTTCACTTCTAAAAATAAAATATGTATATTTAGTGAAAAATGAGTTTCCCTCTTACCCATAACTTCCAGGATGACAATTTTCTCTGCAGAGGCAACTATCGTCACCTGTATCAAATGTTTGCTTCAATATGGTAAAGGCTTATATTGTGTGTATATTTACTCCTTTTTGTTTTTCACAGTTGTTATGAAACTTTCATATTAATGCTTTGTTTAGATGACCATTGACAACATAACATCAGTTTTTTAAATAACACTTTTATTGAGATATAGTCCAGACACCATACAATTCACTTATTTAGAAATGGACAGTTCCGTGGTTTTAATGTGTTCACAAAGTTGTGGAAGCATCGCCACAATTTTAGAACATTTTCATGACCCCCTCCCCAAAGAAACCCCCTACCCATTAGCAGTCACTCCTCAATTCCCCTCAGTACTCAGCAACCACCAATCTACTTTCTGTTCTAGATTTGTCCATTCTGGACATTTCATATAAATGGAATCATACAATATGTGGTCTTTTGTGACTTCTTTCACTTAGCATAATGTGATTTACAGTGTCAGTTTTAAGAGTGATTTCTGCCATTATCTAAAGCAAGAAGGAAAGTTGAGGATTCTTGGCATCCTTAGTTGCTTGGGGATTTAACAGTGAATTCTTATATTTGCTATCAAACATTAGTAGGGATTTTCTTTTTTAAAATAGTTTGTAGCTTTAACTCTGGTAACTGTAGTTGGGGTTGTGTTCATATTGTATAGCCTCCTAACTAATACCTGAACATGGTAGTGATCCAGTTGTTTATGACAATATGGTCCTTAAAATATGTTAGAGAAAATAGTCATTGAGTAGTGTATCATAAGTCTGATGCTTATTTTGTGTTGCTTTTGTAAACAGTGGTGAAATATAATATGCAAATAAAAAAGGACACAGAACGTGTATATGAGATGATGAATAAAGACAAAGTAAAATCATCACCTAGATCAAGAAACAGAACACCTCAAAGTCCTGCCTTGTGTCCTCTCCTTTCCCTGGAAACCACTGTTCTGACATATGGTCATCTCTTGCTTTTCTCTATTATTTTACCACTTTATACATCCTGAACAACACAATTTAGTTTTACTTGCTTTTAAACTTTTTTTTTTTTGCTTCAGAGCAGTGTTATGGAAATATAATGTGAGCCATATATGTAATTTTATGTTTTCTTATAACCATATTAAAAATAAATTAATTTTAATAATATATTTCACTTAACCCAGTATATCCAAAATATTATCATTTCAACTCATGATTGATGTAAACACTGATTTATGACATAGTTTACATTTTCTTAAGCCTTTATTTTTCAGAAATGTTTTAGGTCCACAGCAAAATCGAGAGTGAGGTAGAGAGATTTCTCATGTGCCCCCTTCCCCCACACATATATAGTGTGAAGGCCCTCTTCTGAGTTGTAGACTGCTGACTTCTAGTTGTATTTTCACGTGGCGGAAGAGGTGAGAGAGCTCTCTGGGGCCTCTTTCATAAGGACATTATTCCCATTCATGAGGTCTCCACCTCAGAACCTAATTACCTCTGGAAGGCCCCACCTCCTAATGCCATCACATTGGGGCTTACAATGTTGACATTTGAATTTTGGAGGGATACAAATTTCCTCTTTGCAGGGGGGCAGTACTAACAATAGTTTTATTTGCCACTGGTTTGTTTAAATTATTCCAAGTACTTTATATGTTTTTTCTGTTTATCTCCAAAAAGTGCTAACTTGAAGTTATTTTCATGTGCATTTCAGCAGACCCAATCATTATGCACCAAGTAATGACGTGTATGGTGGAGAGATGCATGTTCGACCAATGCTGTCTCACACGGCGTATTCTTTCTACCCAGAAGATGAAATTCTTCATTTCTACAAATGGACCTCTCCTCCAGGAGTGATTCGGATTCTATCTATGCTTATTATCGTGATGTGCATTGCCATATTTGCCTGTGTTGCCTCCACACTTGCCTGGGACAGAGCCTATGGGACCAATGTAATAGGAAGTGGTTTAGGCTACCCTTATGGAGGAATTTATGGAAATGGCTATGGTTATGGCTACGGTTATGGCTATGGAGGCTACACAGATCCAAGAGCGGCAAAGGGCTTCCTATTGGCTATGGCTGCCTTTTGTTTCATTGCTGCGTTGGTGATATTTATTACCAGTGTTATAAGATCTGAAATATCTAGAACAAGATGGTATTACCTGACCGTGATAATAGTGAGTGCTATCCTGGGCTCCCTGGTGTTTATTGCCACAATCGTCTACATAATGGGAGTCAACCCAGCTGCCCAGACTTCTGGGTCTTTATACGGCTCACAAATTACTGCCCTCTGCAACCAGTTTTATTCATCTACAGCTTCTGGACTCTATGTGGATACATATTTATATCACTACTGTGTGGTGGATCCTCAGGAGGTATGGGGAGATTTGTTTTTTTCCCACCCCCTCTCTTCTTGGGTCACAGGCTCTGAACTTGGGATGCTTAATAGAATCACATTGGGAACTTTTAAAAAATATTGATGCCAGGACCCCACTTCTATTTAAATCAGAATCTAGGAGAAGGACTGGGTGTTGTTATTAAGATGCAATTAACATACCACGTAATTCATCCATTTAAAGTACAGTTCATTGGTTTTTAGTATATTCATGGATTGTGCAGCCAACACCACAGTCAATTGTAGAACGTTTACACTATTCTCCAAAGAACATTTCACTAACCCATACCCATTAGCAATCACTCCTCATTTTCCTAACCTTCCTCAGACCTAGGTAACCACTAATCCTGTTCTATAGATTTGTTTATTCTGTATATTTCTTACAAACACAAAATATATGCAGTCTTTTATGATTGTCTCCTTTCATTTAGCATAATGTTTTCAAGGTTTTCCATGTTGTACCACATATCAGTACTTTATCCCTTTTTATTTCTGAGTAATATTCCATTGTAGATTTACCAAATTTTATTTCTCCATCAGTTAATGGACATTTGGGCTATTTCTGCATTGGCTGTTATGAATAATGCTCTCAACATTTGTGTACAAGTTTTTGTGTGAACCTGTGTTTTAATTTCTCTTGATTTGAGTATATATCTAGGGATAGAATTGCTGTCAGACTCCTTCCCACAGTAGTTATACCACTTTACATTTACCAGAAATAGATAGGATTCCGATTTCTCCACATCTTCACCAACATTGTTTTTATTTGTCTGATTCTAGCCATGATAATGGATATGAAGTGGTACCTCATTTTGGTTTTAATTTGCATTTCCCTGACAGCTACTGATGTTGAGTATGTTTTCTTGCACATATATCTTCTTTGGAGAAATGGCTAGTTAGAATCTATGTCCAGTTTTTAATTGGGCTACTTTTATTTTTATTACTGAGCTATAATAATTCTTTCTATATCTAGATACAGGTCCCTTACAGATATATGATTTGCAAGTATTTTCTCTTAGTTTGACATTCTCTTTTTATGTTCTTTGCACAAAAGCCTTTAATTTTGATGAGGTCTGATTTTTCTTTTGTTGCTTGTGCTTTCGGTGTCATATCTAAGAATACTTTACCTAGTTCAAAGTCACAAAGATTTACTCCTGTGTTTTCTTTTAAGACTTTTAATTTTAGCTTTTACTGTTAGGTCTGTGATCCATTTTGAGGTTTTTTGGGGGCATGGTATAAGGAAGGAGGAGCCCAACATTCTTTGTGGATATCCCATTGTACTGGTATTTTTTTTTGAAAGGACTGTTTCATCATTAAATTGTTTTCATGCCTTGGTCAAAAATGAATTGACCATAAATGTCAGGATTCATTTCTAGGTTCTCAGTTGATTCCATTAATCTATATTTATATCCTTTGCCAGTACCACACCGTCGTGATTACTTTGTAGTATATTTTGAAATCAGGAAGTGGGAGTCCTCCAACTTTGTTCTTTTTCAAGATTGTTTTGGCTAGTTTCTGGATCCCTTGTGTTTTCATATGAATTTTGAGGTCAGCTTGTGAATTTCTGCAAAAACAAGGTAGGATTTTGAAGGATTGCCTCGAATCGATAGATCAATTTGGGGAGTACTGTCATCTTTACATTAAGTCTTCTGATATGTGAACATAGATGTCTTTCCATTTACTTAGATTGTCTTTAATTTCTCTCAAAAATGTTTTGTGATTTTCAGTGTTAAGTCAGTAATTTAAAAAGCTATCCAGGTGACTCAAATGTGCAGGTGGTGTAGAGAACCCTGCCTTCAGTAACCATGAATCACCCCCTAATTATATTAAGAAAATGTTTCTGGATTACTAATTTTTTTCCTTGCTTTTTTTTCCTCCTCACTCTGACTCAGGAATTCTTATTCTTTTACCTGAATGAGTCACTCTGTTTTGACTGAAATGTTTTCCCTGCAAATGAAAGTTTTTAGGGTGTTTGTAGTTGACATTCAGATGTATCTGTAATAAATATCTTACTACACTCCCATTCCTCATATTCCTCTGACTACCTAAAAGCTGTATTCTTTGAAAAAGGATATCACCGTTAGCTACAGAGCAAGCCTCCTGTTACCCATTAGCAGATATTCAAGGCAGAGGCAGAGTCCTGGTACTTGCCTCAACTCCACGTGCCTCTGGGCCAGTGTACCCCTTAGTATACTTATCAGACATTGGGAGAAATGTCAAGGGAAGAGTTTCCTTGTCAGAGGTCCCTTTCTAGTAAGTACATGAAAGACTCCTAAAACAGAGAAACCTGCCAGACTAAATAAATCATTAGTCCATTTTCTTAAATTTATAGCTTGGTTAGATCATGTCTGCATAGTTTATGGTAAGGCAGAGCCTCTATAAAATATGGCCCCTTGGTGTTTAAGCTTTGGAGTAGTTTTCTATAATTCTGAAATGGGGATGGTGATAGTACATAACAGAAGCATATTCTGAGGACTGAATCAAAGTATGTGTGTTTTGCTAGTCTTAGCTCAAATGGTATGGGCTAGGTTTTATATTTCTAAAATATAACCATTTGCGTCAGTTTTATATCAGTTAAGCCACAGATATTTAATAGAGTATTTGTAGAGGGTGGATTAGTACTTGTAGAAGGTGAATTGGGATAAAGTAAGCAATTAAAATCTAATTATGTCAATATCTTTAATCTCTTTTAGGCCATTGCCATTGTACTGGGGTTCATGGTTATTGTGGCTTTTGCTTTAATAATTTTCTTTGCTGTGAAAACTCGAAGAAAGATGAACCAGTATGACAAGTCAAACATTTTGTGGGAAAAGGAACATATTTATGATGAGCAGCCCCCTAATGTCGAAGAGTGGGTAAGTATTAAAAAAAGTCAGCAATCATCCAGTCTTTTATTAAAATCCTAGGTTTCTTTTTCTAAACTTGATTTTTAGTACTTTGTGAAACTTTGTTCTTAGAATTATTGTCCGTGTTGCAAGAGCTGTGGCCTCAGGTTTTACTCAGAACTTTAAGAAGGTGTGATAAGTGAAAATTATTTTACTACAAGGTAAAAATCAGATTTCCATTTTCAAGAAGTGGATCTAGGCACTGAAAATAAATTGCTTCTAGAGGAATATGTGGAGAGAACTTGGCCTTTACAAAACTAAACACTCGTTCCCCTTCCCTTCCTTTCTTGCTTATTTTCCTGCTTATCGTTAGGAGAGAAACATTGTCCAGGGTACTTTCTTGGGTCAAGACTGGCAAAGGCTGTTTTTGGAGTGGTAGCCGATGGCGGATCCTTTGACTCTTTACCTGGAGAGCAACCTGGCGAATAACAGTGACTAATTCCACACTAACATTTACCAATGAAATACTGCAGTGAGGCTGAGAGAGGTTAGAGCAGTTTCCTTTTTTGTATATATTGTTAATTCTACCGGTAGGCGGATTCCTTATGATGTGATTTGCTGAAGGTCCACCAAGTCCCTCTCTCTAAAAATATCTCCCCAGTGCATGTTACTGATATCTAACCTGTCTTTAGGGATGTATGGAGTGAGACTTTGTTTTTCACTAATTCTCTGTTAGGATGCTGTTGAGAGCAACCTCAGGAACTGCCATCATAGGTGCCTTTGAGCAAATTGATTTCTGGCCATGAAGCTTAATTGAGAATCCTGGACATTGGTTCCAGGATAGGTTTTTTTTGGCTCGTGGGAATAAAAGATAGTTCAGCTCTCGCTTCCTATACATCTGATGTTTGAAGAATTCTAGAGGTACAGATAAGCAAAAATGAAAGTCTTAGGAGAGTCAGAAGGTGTGGTATGTATATGCCATGAAGATGATAGTTCCTCTGTGCCTGCCCTCTCTCTGAAGCCTGCTTGTTCCTTTTTCCATCTCATTTTTTCCACCCATAAAATGTGAAGGTGTTAGGGAGTGGTTTTTATTTTTATTTTTTACCTTTAGCTCCAGGCAAGGCCACCCAGAGACAGAATAGGACAGTCTGTTGTGAACTATGAAGTAAATGTTTTGCGGAGAGTTTCTGGGTGTGTCAGTTTTCACTGGCTGTTGGATTTGTTTACTTAAGGTTTCGAGAGCCTAAAAAAAAACTTCAAGAGAGACTAGTGCCAGTAATATTAGAGTTCCAGTGAACTTTGAGCTCTCATCTGATTTTACTGTATTGAAAGTTTAATCAGATAGAGGTGCTTTTGATAATTTGGCAAACGATAGTCATAATAACTTATGGAGGTGATGATGATGAAGCTGAAAGGACTTAACTTTTTTAAAAAGTGTTATTTTTATAATGCTTCCTCACTTAATTCCTGGAAATTTAATAGCCGGACTAGGTTGCTTGATGAGAAATTTAATATTTTCTCTGTCGTAGCAATGTTTCGTCACATGAAACATAAAGAATCAGCTGTTGAATTGCAGATGTGTGATTTTTTTGAGCATACTGATGTTTTATACAGTACTTAATTCCTTGCCAATTTCTTTTATCTTTCCCTTGGTTTCCTCAACTGAAATGTGTAAGGAAGACTAGTATTTGGAGTAAGCTGCTTGGAGGTGGTTTTAGCCACAGGTATTTGCCTTTCCTTCCATTCTCTGCGCACCTGCCCAAATTCGCTTTGCTGAACTCGATACCACATTTTCATTCTTTCCTTAATTTACTTCCATAGCCAGATGCAGACTATTATTCTAGTCTCTCTGCCCTTATATTCAATATTCTACTCAAATTGATTTTACTCTGATAATTTAACTGCCCACGTAGAAATGTTTGATGCTGCATCTAAAGTGGAGCAGATTAGTGATTATTCTTCCTTTCAGTCATTAGAAATTAACATAAAAATAATCTTCACATAAAATAATGGAAGATTATCTAGAATCAATTATTTGTACTGAGGATTAAAATTTAAATTCTAATTGTGGAGCACTAAGACAAGAAACTCCCCATATATCTAATTATGGGTTGTTTGGGGGGGAAAAGAAAAACTTACTAAAGGAACAATTAATTAGCTACTCAATTATAATGTATGCCTTCCCTACACAATAGGGTAGGTATAGATAGTCATCATTTTATTAAATCTTACTGCCTTTCTCGGATTTTTTACTGCCCCCCCAGCAAAGGCACCTCAAAAGATGATTCTTTGAGCCAGTTTCAGCCCTTCTATATTATCTGTACTATTGGTGAGAAAATGTGCATTTTTTAAAATCACTCAATATTCACAATTATTCTATAATTTTTTTTCCTTTTTCACTCATTCCCTACTCCCCTCACCTTTGGCAACTACCAGCTTGTTCTCTATATCTGTAAGTCTGATTCTATTTTATTTCATTTATCCATTAGTTTTGTTTCTTTAGATTCCACATATAAGTGAAATCATGATATTTGTCTTTCTCTTATTTCACTTAGCATAATACCCTCTAGGTCCATACATGTTAATGCAATGGCAAGATTTCATTCTTTTTTAGTGCTGAGTAATATTCCTTTATGTATACCACATCTTTACCCATTCATCTATCTGTGGACACCTAGGTTGCTTCCATACCTTGGCTATTGTAAGTAATATTTCAGTGAACACAGGGGTACATATATCTTTTTGAATTAGTGTCTTTGTTTTCTTTAGATACTCAGAAATGGTACTGCTAGGTCATACGGCAGCTCTATTTTTAATTTTTTGAGGAATTGTCATACTGTTTCCATAGTAGCTACATCAATTTACAGCTCCACCAACAGTGTACAAGGGTTCTCGTTTCTCCACATCCTTGACAACACTTGTTATTTGTTGATATTTTTAGTGATAACCACTCTTACAGGTGAGAAGTGTTATTGTAGTTTTGATATGCATTTCCGTGACAATTAGTAATGTTGAGCAACTTTTCATCTGTATGGCCATCTGTATGTCCTCCTGGGAGATATGTCTATTCAGGTCCTCTGCCCATTTTTTAATTTTTTGAGGAATCTTCATACTGTTTCCATAGTGGTGACACCAATTTATAGTGTTTTTATAGTGTTTTGAAGTGTTAAATTGTCTAAGTTTCTTACGTATTTTTGGATATTAACCCTTTATCAGATATATTGTTTGTGAATATCTTCTCCTATTCAGCAGGTTGCCTTTTTGTTTCACTGATGGTTTCCTTGGCTGTGCAAAACCTTTTTAGTTTGATGTAGTCTCATTTGGTTATTTTTTCTTTTGTTGTCCTTGCCTGAGGAAACATATCCAAAGGATGTTACTAAGACCAATGTCAAAGAATTTACTGCCTGTGTTTTCGTCTAGGAGTTTTATGGCTTCAGGTCTTACATTTAAGTCTTTAATTTATTTTGAGTTTATTTTTGTATATGGTGTAAGAAAATGGTCTAATCTCATTTTTTTTTTTGCATGTATTTCTAGTTTTTCCAACACACTTATTGAAGAGACTGTATTATTGTGTATCATTGCCTCCTTTTTTGTAGATTAATTGACCATGTAAGTGAGGATTTATTTCTGGGCTCTCTGTTTTATTCCACTGACCTATATGTCTGTTTTTATGCCAATACCATACTGTTTTGATAATTGTAGCTTTGTAGTATAGTTTTAAATTGGGGAGCACGATACCTCCCACTTTGTTCTTTCTCAAGGTTTCTTTGGCTATTAGGAGTCTTATGGTTTCATATAAATTTTAGGATTAGTTGTTCTCATTCTGAGAAGAATGCCATTGGTATTTTAATGAGGATTGCATTGAATCTGTAGATTGCTTTAGGCAGTAAGGTCATTTTAACAATATCGATTCTTCCAATTCATGTGCAAGGTATATACTTCCATTTATTTATATCTTCTTCAGTTTCTTTCTTCAATATCTTAGAGTTTTCAAAGTACAGGTCTTTCACCTTCTTGGTTAAATTCCTAGGTATTTTATGCTTTTTAATGCAATTGTAAACAGGATTTTCTTAATTTCTCCTTCTGATTGTTATTGATATATAGAAATACAACATATTTCTGTATGTTGATTTTGTACCCTGCAGCTTTACTGAATTTATTTATTAGTTCTAATAGTTTTTTG
>NW_011888994.1:2729315-2746377 GCF_000151845.1 Pteropus vampyrus | reverse complement strand
TGTTATTGATATATAGAAATACAACATATTTCTGTATGTTGATTTTGTACCCTGCAGCTTTACTGAATTTATTTATTAGTTCTAATAGTTTTTTGTTGAAGTCTCTGGGTTTCCATTTAATAGAATTATGTCGAATGAAAATATTGAAAAAGATAGAACTTCCTTTTTTTTTTTTTTAATTTCTTGCTTTTTTTTTTCTTGTTGGATTGCTGTGGCTAGAACTTTCAATACTATTTTAAATAGAAGCTATAGCAGGCATCTTTGTTTTTGTTCCTGATCTTAGAGGAAAAGAGTTCAGCTTTTTACCATTGAATAATGTATTAGCTGTGAATTTGTCATATGTAGACTTTATTATGTTAAGGTATGTTTCCACTTTGTTGAGAGTTTTTAATCATAAAAGAATGTTAAATTTTGTCAATTTTGTCAAATGCTATTTCTTCATCTAATCAGCTGATCATATGATTTTTATCCTTAATTTTGTTAATGTGATGAATCACGTTGTTTGATTTTATGGATGTTGAACCATCCACGCATCCCTGGATAAATCCTACTGGTTATGGTGTATAATCTTTTTAATGTGCTGTCCAGTTTCCTAATATTTTGTTCAGAATTTTTGCATTGTGTTCATCAAGAATATTGTCCTGTAATTTTCTTTTTTATAATGTTTTTGTCTGGGTTTGGTATCTGAGTAATGCTGGCTTTGTAGAATAAGTTAGAAAGCTTTTCTTTCTCTTCAATTTTTTTAAATACTTTAAGAAGATAGGTATTAATTCTTCTCTAAACATTTGTTAGAAATCACCCGTGAACCTGTCTGGTCCCTGGACTTTTATTTGTGAGTTTTTCAATTAGTGCTTCACTTTCATTGCCAGCAATTGGTCTGTTTAGATTTTTCTATTTCTTCTTGGTTCAGTCTTAGGTTATATGCTTCTAAAAAGTTGTCCATTTCTTCTAGATTGTTGAATTTGTTGGCATACAATTGTATTCTTTAATGACTCTTTGTAGTTCTGTGGTGGTCTGTTGTAACTTCTCTTTAATTTTTTATTTTATTTATTTGGGCTCTTTTTTTGGATGAGTTTGGCTGAAGGTTTATTAATTTTGTTTATCATTTCAAAGAACTAAGTCTTAGTTTCATTTATCTTTTCTATTTTTTACAATTTGTACTTTGTTTATTTCAGCTCTGATTAATTATTTCCTTCCTTCTGCTTACTTTGGGTTTCTTTTTTCTTCTTTTCTAGTTTCTTTAGATGTAGAGTTAAATTGTTTAATTGTGATTTTCTGTTTCTTGCAGTCGACCAGAACTTCCCTCATAGAACTGCTTTTGCTGCATTCCATAAATTTTGAAAAGTTGTTTTCATTTTTATTTGTTTCAAGATAGTTTTTGATTTCTGGTTTGATTCCTTCTTTACCTTTTCTCTTCTCTTCTCTTCTCTTTTCTTTCTTCATTGGTCGTTTAGTAGCATGCTGTTTAGTCTCCACATATTTGTGTTTTTTCACTTTCTTCCCATAGTTGATTTCTAGTTTCATGCCATTATGGTCAGAAAAGATGCCTGATATGATTTTTGAAACTTGTTTTGTAGCCTAATATGTGATCTATCCTTGAGAATGTTCCATGTGCACTTGGGAAAAAGATATCCTGCAGGTTTTGCAGAATAAATGTCAATTAATTAATTAATGTCTATAAATGTCTCTTAGTTTGATCTGATCTAATGTGACATTTAAGACCATTATTTCCTTATTAATTTTCTGTCCTGATCTATTCATTGATGTTAATGGGATATTAAAATTCCCTATTATTATTGTATTACTATGAATTTCTTCTTAACTAGTTTTTGAAGTTGAGTTTGGTACTTTTGTCTTTTGATCTTCCTAGTAACTTTTTAAATGTTTGATTCTCTATATTTATTAAATATTTGACTTTACCTGTGAGATTTTTCCCTTTCTCATATTTCCTCATTTCTGGTTATGGCCTTTCCTTTTCTGTTCTAACTTATTCTACAAAGCCAGCATTACATTAGAAGACCCTTTAACATTTCTTTTAAAGCTGGTTTAATGATGATGAACTCCTTTACTTTTTGTTTTCTCAGGAACTCTTTATCTTGTCTTCAATTCTGAATGATAATCTTGCTGGATAAGTTATTCTAGGTTGCAGGTTTCTTTCAGCATTTAAAAGACTAGCACTCCTTTCTGGCCTGTAAAGTTTCTGCTGAGAGGTCAGCTGATAGCCTTAGGGATTTTCCTTTGTAACTAGTTGTTTTATTCATACTGCCTTTAAAATCGTCTCTTTATCTTTAATGTTTGCCATTTTAATTATAATATATCTTGGTGTGAGTCTCTTTGGATTCATCTTGTTTGGAACTATCTGTGCTTCCTGGACCTGCGTGTCTGTTTCCCAGGTTAGAGAAGTTTTCAGCCATTATTTCTTTGAGTACAGTTTCTGTTCCTTTTTCTCTTCTCTGTCTGAGATCTCTATAATGTGAATCTTAGTGTGCTTCCTTTTGTCCCAGAGGACCCTTTCACTGTGCTCATTTTTTTAAATTCTCTTTTTGCCGTTTTGATTGGTTGATTTCCACTAGTCTGACTTACAGATCATTGACCCATTTTTCTGTATTAGCTAATCAGCTATCGATTCCTTCTACTGTATTTTTCATTTCAATTATTGTATTGTTCAGTTCTGCTTGGTTTTTTATTATACATTATAACTTTTTGTTGGTCTTCTCCCTAAGTTCTTCTATTCCACTCTCAAGTTTGAGGAGCATTCTTATGATTGTTTCTTTCAATTCTTTATCAGGCAAATTATTTATCCTCATTTCCTTGTTGTTTTTCTTTTTTTTTTCTGGGCATTTTCCTTGTTCCTTCATTTGATCTTTTCATTTTGTTTTACTTCCTTAGTTTGTTTATATGAATTAGACAAAACAGCTGTTTCTCCCAGTTTCAAAAAAGTGACCTTGTGTAGAAGTGATTTCTGTCAAGGCTGTGTGTGCTGGGTAGTTTTGACAGGCTGGTTGGAACTGGTCAGGTGCTCATGGCACATGGGGTGCTGGCCCACTGGGCCAGAGCAGCTCTAGACCAGGAGGCCAGGTTTGTGTTGTGTTATGTTGTGACACACTGTTGATCCTGATCTAATTGGTCCTTTTTTAAATGCAAATACAATCAAGAATTGCCAAGTGACAAGGACACATTCTGAGAAATGCATCGTTAGGTGATTTCATCATTGTGAACATCGTAGAGTGTACTTACACACAAACCTAGATAGTATAGCTTACTACATACCCAGGCTATATGGTATTGCCTATTGCTCCTAGGCTGTATACAGCCTGTAAGCATGTTACTATACAAAGCAACACAAGATTAAATCGAGCACAAGAGAAAATGCAATCAAGGGCTACAGTAAACATGAGATGTGAAGTTGCTGCCTGTGTAGCACAGCATACTTTTTTACAGCAAACTTTTTTTTCTAAGTAGAAAGAGTGCACTATAAAATAATGATAAAAAGTATAGTATAGTAAATAAACCATTAACATAGTTGTTTATTAACACTGTAACGTATTATGTACTGTACATAATTGAATGTGCCATACTTTTATATGACTGACAGTACAGTAGGTCTGTTAATACCAACATCACCAAAAACTGGTGTCGCATTTCGCTACGGTGTTACAAGTATTACAAGTCACTAGGCAATGGAGAATTTTCAGCTCCATTAAAAGCTTATGGGACCACTGTTGTGCAATCTCTCATTGATATAATGTTATGCAGAGCATGACTCTGTGTGTGTGCATTTATTTAATCAATCAATCACTCAATCCAATTGGTAACTATAGAGGATTTTGAAAATACAGTGAAATATAAAGAAGATTCTACTACCCGGAGTTACCACTTTGGTGTATTCTTTAATCCTTTTCCTTCTTTATTCTTATTCTAAATCAGGAGTAAAATATTATTCCCTGTCAGTATAAAATTCCATCTTTTTTGATTTAACATGATATTATAGGCTTTTTATCACATCATTAAATATTCCTCAAAAACATTTTTGATACTGTTAAAATTTTATGGAATGTAATGTATATCTGTACACACAGAGTAAAGTGCATTAAGTGTACCAATTGTATAGCTAGGTGAATTTTTTTTAATTAAATTTTATTTATGGTGACATTGGTTAACGAAATCCAATAAGTTTCAGCTGTACACTTTAACAGTAAGGCATATATATATTGACACTGTTCACCTCCCATAGTTAGATTTCTTTCTGTCACCACATATTTGACCCCCTTTACCTCATCTACCTCTCCCTTCCCCCCACCACCCCCTACCTTCTGGTAACCACTAATCTATAGTCCATGTCCATGAGTTCTGTTTGTTTGTCTTGTTCATTTATTGCTTTTAGGTTTATATTTCACATATAAGTGATATGTGATTTTCAACTTTTCTTTCTGGCTTATTTTGCTTAGCATGATTATTTCGAGGTCCATACATGTTGTTGCAAATGGCAGTATTTCATCTCTTCTTATGGCTGAGTAATATTCCATTGTATATATGTACCACAGCTTCTTTAGCCAGTCATCTATTGTAGGACACTATGGTTGCTCCCATGTCCTGGCCACTGTGTATAATGCTGCTATGGACATCGGTGTGCATTTTTACACATATATGCCCATGTAACCATCACCCAGATCAAAATATAGAGCATTCCAGTGTCCAAGGTTTCCTCATCCCTCTTTTCAGTCAGTCAGTATCCCCTAAGATAGTGGTTACTCCTCTTATTTCTATTACATCAACTAGCTTTGCTAGTTCTTAAACTTCATATAAATAGAATTATGTACTATATGCTTTTGTGTCTGCTCCACAGAGTGTTTATGAGATTTATTTATGTTGTTGCATCTGTCATTATGACACTGTGTTTTTATTTTTGTATTTTTGGCAAGATTAAAGGTTTCCTAATCACCCTTTTTTAAAAAGCCCATGGTCAGAATTACATTTTTTTTTTAAAAAAAGGTTTTTTAGAGAAATCTCTTTGTGCTGTCCTTGTTTTCCCATTTGCCCATTTTTAGATCTCTTTCCCCATCCTTTCCCATTCTCATAGGTACTCTCCTTAGTTTCTTATTCCTTTTATTGTTTTACTTTGTGACGATAATACCAAAAAAAAAAAAAATAGACTTCATTCTCTTTTATACAAAAGTTAGCATACTGATCATACTATTTTGCCTCACCTGGCCCTTTTACTTTACAGTGCATCTTGGTGATTGTTCCTTACCACTTTGTAGCCCCTTAGTTGTATGGTTGTACCATGGTTTATGTAACCAGTGTCATCGATGGATACATTTGCTGTTTAATATTACAAACAATGAAACGATTTTTTTTAAATTTGTATACCTTGTGTATGTTTGTCCATGTGTACTTCTATAAGCTAGATTTCCTAGAGTAGTGTTACTGAGTCCAAGGGTATATACATCTCTAACTTTGATAGATATTGAGAAATTGCCCTTTATAGGAGTTGTACCAACTTATACAACCATCAGTGATGTATGAAATTCTGGTTCTACATACCTTTTCTAATAACATTTAATTGTAGAGAATATGCTTACACTAATCCTCTATGCCCAGGGGCAGGGCCTTCCTCACATAACGTGGCATATGGCAGTTACTGTGTTGGGGGTATGGAGATGGTTTCTAGAGAAACTGTGTACTGCAACAGTCTCACCTTTTTTATTTGCGGGGGATACGTTCCACGAACCCCCACTGGATGCCTGAACTCACAGATAATACTGAATTGAACCCTATATATACTACGTATTTTCCTATACATGTTTACCTATGATAAAGATTAATTTATAAATTAGTCACAATAAGAGATTAGCAACAAGTAAAAATAGAACAATTATAACAATATGCTGTAATAAAAGTTATATGAATGTGGTCTCTCAAAATAACTTATTGTACTGTACTCACCTTGTGATGATGTGAGATGGTACAATACCTGTGGGATGAGAAGAAGTGAGGTGGATATGCTGGACAAAGGGTTGATTCACGTCCTAGGGAGGATGGAGCGGAATGGTGTGAGATTTCATCACACAGAATGACGTGTAATTTAAAACATGACTTGTTTATTTCTAGAATTTTCCATTTCATATTTTCAGACTGCACTTGACTGCAGGTAACCAAAATTGTGGAAAGTGGGACCGCGGATAAAGGGGGACTACTGTACATGCACACGCACTACATGAATTAATTGTAATTGCCTCCTTATTTTTGATTTCTGTGGTTATCCGACCAGATTTAAATTCAAAGTGCAACTTAAATAGCTTAGAAAGAGTTTCTGAGCAGCTTTGAATGTGCCTGTTTCACCCCAGAGTCCCTCAGCACTCTGTTGGCTTCTCCCAGGAAAATGTCATGCTGCTCAGTCCCTGTCTGTCCCTCCTTAAGCTGGTCCTTATCCAAGGCCAGGGGACTGTGATCTGAATAGCTGTGTCCTGCCAGCATGCTGAGAATGTCCGAGGTGGGACCATTCAGCCATGGGTGCCCCAGTTGAGTTAGGAAGGACTTTAGCCCATGAAGATAAGGATTTTGTGTTAATGTTTGTGTTTAAGTCTCTCTTCTCCCACCTGCATTCTCAGAAAGTCAGAAATGTAAATATCAAGACATACCTATTCATTTTCTCTAGAGTAAATACTTATAATTAGGGTATGGCTTTGGAAAATCACACACCTATGGTAAATATTAAAGAGCTGATTATAAAACATGTGTACTTGAGATTCGTTTTTATCGCTACCTATAGTATTCTGGTGAAATAGTAACTGGAAGTTAATAACTTCAGTTTCAGGAGCTCCTGTGAATAAAATTTGATTTGGCTTTGATAAAGTTTAAAAAAAAAAAAAAAGGCAGAATCTGAGAGCCACATTGGACTTTAGGGTGAGGTCCTTCAATCTACCTCGGTGAACTCACTTGAAGGAAGCTGAAGACCTGCGAGGCGGACACACTGAAAAGGTGGTGGCTTGTGGGTGGTAGGTAGCATGATGAGTCAGGACTAGCAGTTTAGACTCTGCCTTCTAAGTGCACTTTTCAGTGTCGGACATCGGGCTGACTTAGGTTTGGGTTTCATGTCTTAATTTTGGTAACAAAGATTAAAAAAAAAAGTCACAACAAAGGACGGAAATATAGGAACCACTGTTTTTCTAAGTAACCATTATAGGCCAGCTGCCTAATTATTATTGTCTTAACTGCAATGTGGGTTTATTTCTTATAGCAGGAGAAACTGAGGTTTGCAGATGACTTCAGTAATTCGTCTCTGACCTGACATACTAATCAGGGGGACAAGTATTATATTTGGCATTGGAGCTTGTGTTTTTTGGTGTTTGTGTGTGTTTTCCTTCTGAGATCCTCTGAGCCTCAGTTTTCTTTGCCGATAGAATTGGGAATCCACATATGTGGAATGTTGACTTAAGTTATATGTGGAATTCTGATGGGGGGCAGGGGTCTGGCACCCCTAGCCCACTGTGTTGCTCAAAAGTCAACTGTACTTAGTTATTAAAGGTAACAAATTAAATGAGATAATATACATGTGAAGTGCCTATCTCTAGTACAGATCATACCAGTTCTTGATGAATATTTTCTACATGTCTTCTAATTTGCACCTTTTCTTGTTATTGCCACATAATTATGTCAGAAACAGGAATAGACTAAGTTTGAAGAGAAAATGCCATAAACTTCTTTCTCCATTGTTACCAAGTAGTAAATGAAATTTGTTAAATGAGATCCTATTTTTAAATCTAAAAGCTATGTTTGTTATCCAGGTAGTTTTATTTCTGGGAGTTTCTAAGGCTTTGACATTGTGATGTAACATTTATGTAGCATTTATCTGCCAAGGTAGAAGCTAGTGAGAATGAGCTGGCCGGGTGTAGAGAAAGGAACAGGGTCCTTGATTGTCCTTTGTGGTCAGCCTTGGGGAGCTTTTGGTTTCCTTGACTCTGGTCAAGCTAATCACTTTGTTTATTTAATAGGTTCCTCAGGTATAAATGAAAATAAGTTTCTTCTACAGATATGCTGATGATGTAGTGACTAAAGGGCTTATGTCAGTCAGTGCTCACACATAATTTATTAATGCCCAATAAATTTTAGCTCGAGTAACAGCTGTTAGCATTTGCAATGATGAGCTTGAGTAAGGGAACTGGAGTAATAGTACCCAAAATATAAGTACATTTAATTGATTTCACCTTAACTTAATTTTCCTCTTGTAAGCTTATAAGCTTGCTACAAGTTCCGATAAGAACTTTTTCTTTTTTTGACTTACTCAAACCTAGTCTGTGATCTCTTCATTTGTGGGATTAGTACATTTTGGAAACATCTGCCTGCAAGCGACTAAAGGGAGAGAGGAAAGTCTGAGGGAACTTTCCATAGGCAATTTTGAGGCTTATGTCAGAAAAGCATCTGTGGGTGTAAAATATCAGGAAACAGGAAAAACAAGTTGGA
Organism: Pteropus vampyrus; assembly: GCF_000151845.1. Taxonomy (NCBI): domain Eukaryota; kingdom Metazoa; phylum Chordata; class Mammalia; order Chiroptera; family Pteropodidae; genus Pteropus; species Pteropus vampyrus. Next base: position 2,737,914 of record NW_011888994.1, on the reverse strand, counting down.
CCACTTACTGTTCTGAGAACTTGTAGTGCAAGGGTAGCGAAGGTGGGCCCTGGTTGTAAAACTGGAGATGGTACTTTGAGATTAAGGTGCTCCTCCCTCTGATGTCTGATGTCTTTCTCCACTTTAATTTCCAAGCAGGAAAAGCCCTTCTGTTTCCCTTTTGAGGGTGGTGTTCCTACACTCTGACCTAAACAAAGGCACCTGGTGACTGAAGCACATATTCATAGTAATTTTGTGTCAAAAGTTGCTCTTACAACATTAGTCTAATAGGCAAGTAAAACTCTTCAAAATAGATATACGTCACATCTCGTTAGGGCGTGGTAAGGAGTTAATGCAATTGGAATTATTCCCTTTGTTACAGGGAGTAGGCAGTAGCCAGACAAGATGGGTACCTGAAGTCATATTTAAATTACTGAGATGGCAGTTTGTTATGTGAGAAAAAGCTGAGCTTTGCAGCCAGGTGGACCAGGATTCAAATCTCCTTGCTACCACATGACCTTCTGCGTGACCTTGAGCAATTTAATTCAGTTATAGAGGTTCAATTTCCTCATGTGAAAATGGAGATAATTCTGTCTACCTGGGCAGTGGTGAGGAATAAACAAGGTCAGGTTTTTGCCTGGCACATGATACTCAACAGATGAACTTCACTTTCATTCTTAGAGGTAGATAACGTTTTGTCAAATTGCTGCACCAATCGGATGCAGGTCTAGCCTGACTCTTTCCCTTATGTGAACTAGGAATGAAGAAAGGACCAACATAGGGAATGGCTGTCATTACTCCTTTTTGCTTGTCTTAATTCCAAATAACATATGAAATCGTTTTGCATGGAGAGAAGCGTTTTCTCCAAACTTTGTTTTGGGGGAGAGATTTTCTTTCGAAGGGACTTAAAACATGTTTGACCTTTTTATTCCATCTCTGACTTACAGGGGTCAGGGTAGGAGGCTGCTCATGAGTCAGTAGCATTCACACACAGGATTGTGTAGATCCATCTTGGTCCCAGGTGAGGAAGGCACAATGATGACAGGTGCTGAAGGAGAGCTGCTCTAGAGCCACCCTCTTTATTCTCCTTTTGGCACCCCACAGGGATTTAGGATGTTTTCATTAACTCTCAAAGGAGTGTTAGATGTTACAAAAGTTTTTTTCACAAGTGACATAAGCAGAACACTTCTGAGTGTAATTCAATTTTGAATAAAATTTTATCCTCATAATTACCCCCATGAAGACTTTTTGAAATTATTTCACTTGAATTCATTTCATTTTTTATAATAATTAAAAAAAATTTCAATTACAGTTGGCATACAATATTTCATTTCTCCATCTTGACCAGAAATCTCATTTCATTTTGACATTTCAGAAACACTTTAGTTCTTTTCTTGATTGGAATATGAATCTTTTCCTGCGACTTGCCCTAAATTATTCGTATTTCTTAAGCAAGGTCTGTGTGAGTGCTTATTGAATTTAGTCTCAAGAGTGAATCTGAGTCATTCTTTGGTTGCTTAGGTGTATTTCTCCTCAGCATGTCCATCTTTTCTCCTGCTGTCTTATGTTCTACATATGGGGCGTGGGTGCCACTAAGAAGAGGAACTCCTCAAGCAGATCCCAGATAAGCGAAGTGGCTTGGGCTCAGCCCTGTGGATTTTTGTTGCCTGCAGCGCCCTCCTCTGTGAAGGCCCTGGGGGTAGGAGCACTAGAGCAGCCACCCAGGGTCCCCTCTGCTGGAGATCAACAATTCCAGCATTTGGTTTCTGGAATGATTGACTCTCAAACTTAGTAGAAGACAAATTTCCTTAATTTGTGTTTTCGCTTCTGCCTCTAATTTCTTAGAGCTGTTCTCAAGTCACTTGAAGAATATTGTTCACCATTTGCTGTTTAGAATTAAGGCTAGTTTTTCTCAGGTTCTAAATCTTTAAACACACTTTATGTGTTATGGTTATTAAAATAGCGGAGGTTTTATTTGTGTTTTTTAAAAGAACATTAGCTACATCATTCAGTTTTGTGGGCTGGCTGGAGATCCTATCAGTAATAACAGTGAAGCTCAGAAATCCCTTTTCTCATAGTAGGTGACACAGGGTGAGGACTCCGTGTGTAAGTTACTAATACCAGGTCACCCTCACTGGGGCTTCCCCCTCTCTTCTACTGTCCTTTCAAAGCAGCAGGTTTATCATTACTTTGCATTGGTACTGTTTGATAAAGTAATATTTTAGCTTTTTAAAGTGACGCATAAAAAAGAAAAGAAAATGACCTTACTCCTTATTTTACAAATATGTTTTGCCTCTGCCTCTAGACTCTTAAGCTCTTTTTAAGGACATACGCTATTTCTTATTCATCTTTGAGTCTATCTGGGATTTTTTTTTTTTTTTTTTACAAATGTGAAGTCATCACAAATGTGCATGTCATCCTTTTACAGGGGCTGTGCTAATAAGTAATCTTCTTTATATTGTTCCAGTATTAGTATATATTCTGCCAAAGCAAGCACTGCCTCAGGATTTTTTGTGCATATCTATAAAAAAGGTTTAAGTAACAAAAGACCTGTGCTGGAGGGTGAAGTCAGTGAACAAACTAGTCCAGTCCTGCTGATTCTAAGAGATAAAGGTCACCTTAAAGCAGCTCATTTGATGAGATGTTTGGATGTTAGAAGTCAATCGCAGGTAATAGATAGAGGTAACCTTTATGCGGTAAACTCTGGATTCCTGATTTGTGCCAGGTATTGTGCTGGGCTTTGGGGACCCAGAGAGGAAGGTAGGAGACTGCTCAGAGAGAGGCAGTGGGTTGTAGCAGAGGCCTTTGAGTGAGTCCTATATTTAATGTAAATCCCATGTTACCATTTACTAGATGTAGGTCCTTGAGAAAGTGGTCTAGCCCTGTGAGCCATAGCTTCCTCATTTCTGAAAAGGGAATAATACCATTTACCTGGAAGATTGTACCTACTAAATGATCTATCAGGTCAGCATTGGGCACATTGTAAGCAGGCAGACAGTGGTGGCTTTAAGAACAGTGTACTACCTACTGCAGTTAGAGCTATGGCAGCAAGCCATCATACTGTGTGTAAACAATTGTTCCGCAGTGCATGAGTGCTTTGGTGAGAGGTTTGTATGCACAGGTGCTTGGGGAGGTAGGAAGACAGGTAGGTAGGTGCCTCACCCACAGGTGGAAGGCCTTCAGGAGGTGGTGGCACTACCACTACTTGGTAGTGAGCCAAGACTTGAAGCCTAATTAAGGATTAGCTGGTAAAGAAAGGAGGGAGGACATTCCATTCCAAGCAGTAATGTCTCTACAAGGACACCCAGGCACCTTTTTTGCAAGGTTTTGGTTTCCAGTTTGCCAGAGTCCATAGGAAATCTTTCAGCTTTGCAAACTCTGCTAAAGTTGTGAAGAGGAGAGAACCTGGAGGAATGTTAAGTGGGTTTTTAAGAGAAGGAAGACTTTTTAAACTCCGATGAAGTCTCCAGAATAAGATTAGACCTTTGGCTTGGCAGAGCATTTGCCTTTGCAGCTTGGCGATGGTGTCAAGTCCTAAGGAATTCAGTGGGAGCTAAGAATGGTTCCCACCCGTCCCCCCTGTGGTGGGATCTAAGCACACTCCCTGGCAACCCACCTACTGGTTTTCCAGTTGCTGCCAAGCTCCACTTTCAGGAGGAAATGATTCCATTCCTTTCCGACTCATGGGAATATCAAACAATCAAAAAGGCCTCTATGTACTTAGAGGGGTGGATAAATAAATATCCTTGGTATGTGATATTGCAGTGATAGGAAAGGAGCAAGTCGTCTTTGTAATGCCATGCTTAACCGAAAACAAGACGTAAAGTGTGTGCGTTGCAGGAAAATACACTGTATTGATACCGAACCTAATTGCAAGGATTCATAATAGCAAAATAATCCAATTAAAAGTCTGCTGTCACATTCAAATACTTTAAAAATTCTTTGTTTAGATCCAATGGTTTTAATTCCAGAATCCAACATCTTCTGAGTTTTTACTATGTTCATTAAAGACACTGTGCTAAATGTGATACCTTGTCATCTCATTTAATTGTCAAAACAACTTTATAAAGTAGGTAGCTTCCCTATTTCTTGCAGATGAGCTGACCGAGGCTCCCTAGAGCTTTTAGTTGGCAGATCTGGAGTAAGCCTAGGTAATCGGACGCCGTTGCCCTCATCATCAAGCTAAACCAGTCCCACCCTCACTATTTTCGAAAAGTCGCTCTTTTTCACAGAAATAATTTGTGGAGTTATTTTTAATTTTTCCCCACACTTTATTTTATTTCTTTACTTTGAAACAACAATTCAATGACTTATCTGAGATTAGCAGTTATTTTTTTTTATTAATTGTAGAGTAATAGATAATGTAAAGATTTTTAGGTGAAATTTAAAGTGTTAGATCTATTTCGTGAACTCTAACAACGTTGGGAATCTAATTGGCTATGCTTATTATATTTAAATTTTTCTCCCAAAGGTTCTATGGGAAACTTTTCATGTTAGCAAAGTATAATTTCTAATACATATTCCTTCTTAGGACAAGTTCACTTTTATCTCAGACTGGAATAGGAAAGTAGAGAGGGAAGGCAACGATGTTGTGACTGTGTATGGCAGGGAGAGTGAACAAATCTCATGAAAGAGCTATAGCAGAGATCAGTTTGAGCTACTTAATTTCTTCTGTGGTTTTAACATTCCAGTTTAGGGTGAATGCATTAAGAACCAAAGTACTTTGTCCTAGCAAAGTGGTATTTCAAGTATGGTGCTCATAACAACAGCTACTTCAGAACTTGTTAGAAATTAAAATTCTCATCCTAACACAGACCTAGCCTAAATAAAATGAGATTAATCCTCCTAATACGGGGGAAGAACAATTACCATGGGTAATTATTTTACCAGTCACATCAGGATGAGAATCAGGTAACTGGGATTTTTTTTTTCTTTGAAATTCCTTCCGGACTTGTTAAACTAATAGTACCATTTATGTGTTTGCAAAAATACCAATTTGACTCTTAACACTAAGAATAACAAGGCATTCATTACAGGTTAATAGTATTTAATGAGCCCAACAAATATTAGATCATTTTATATTTTTTTCTTTTATTTCTTCTCCCTTTAAATTACAGGTTAAATAATACCTGTGTCTCTTGGGGCTGTTTCTTTAGGTTAAAAATGTTTCTGCCGGCACACAAGACATGCCTCCTCCCCCTTCTGACTATGTGGAGAGGGTATACAGTCCCACGGCCTACTCTTCCAATGGTAAAGTAAATGACAAGCGGTCGTATCCAGAGTCTTCCTATAAATCAACACCGTAAGTAGCATTTTCTTCTGATAGAGTGAGTCTAAAAAATGAATTTGCACATGTTTATAAGCCAGTTGCTGTGTTGTATCATTTGCCTTAAAAAAAATTTCCAACAATTTACATAAAGGCTAGAGACTGATCTTTGCATTGTACATAGACACCTAGGGTTACTTGGAAGATAAGGAGGCTGGGGCTGTGAGTTGGTGGGGTCCTCTTCCCTTTCTAAGATGAAAATGCTTTTCTCTTGATGATATAATAAATAAAGGGGAGGTTAGGCTCTTTCGCTCTGGGAATGTGGTTCTATTTCCTACTTCTGGCTTTGTGTTTAGGTATAGGTGAAAGGATGTTGCTGACTGATAGCATAGCTAAGTGCATTTTCCAGTCTCTCCTTTTGCCTATTATTATTAGATCTATTAAGAGTGTTGACTAAGCATGAAGATTGGGAGGCTTTGGCTAGAAATAAATGATGAAAATTTACTCAAGGGTCTTAGAGTTTGCTGACTGGAAACACAGCTAGGCAAAAACCTAGAAATGTTCCAAATAAGGAAGAAAAGTTTGTCTACTGCCATGCCATCCTGAATGTGCCCGATTTTGTCTGATATCGGAAGCTAAGCAGAGTCGGGCCTGGTTAGTACTTGGATGGGAGACCACCTAGGAAGACCAGGTGCTGTAGGTGTTAAAAAAAAAAGAAAGAAAAGTTAAAAGTTCTTACAGTAAAAGTCACATCCTTGAGAATAATCAGTCCTGTGTTCTTAGCCCTTGGAGAAGCCCTTGGTCCAGCATAGTTATCAGTCAGATGTCGAGCAGTCTGGATTGTCTGGAGGATAGGCACCTGGAGGTCTGGTCATGTCCTGAGTCCTTTAGGGGGTGGTCAGAGGATTATCTGCAGGTTTGTTATGTCCAAGCATTGACCCACAATGAACTGGTATATTATCTAAGTATTGACTTAAGACTGGAAAGTTCAAAAGTTTAAGTTTCTAGGCTAGTTAAGACAAGAAAAAGAATCATTTCTTCATACCTCAAGCTTCATAATGTTAAATAATTTAGCAACTTGGTTAAAATGACTTCATTTTACATTTTTCCTATTTTTACTCTTTCCTCGGTAGAAAGAGAAGATTGCTTATTATTCAATTCAGCTATCCTATCCACATACATTTTTATTAAACTAGACTTCATTCGAATTCAAGATTTCTGACATCTCCTTTGCTGTGCTAAATCCTCCGTATTGCTGATAAAGCCTCTAGGTTCTGTTTTATGTATATTGTAAAAATCTTCACAGTGAGTTTCTGGCCTAGAGTTCATGCCATTGTAGTTATTGAAATGGTATCCCCTTTGTGGTTTTAGTTTGCCCTAAAGCCTAATGACTAGTGAGAGAAGGATGTTGGAGGTGTTACTGAGGACTTGGATGTAATTTTTACCTAAGGATGATAAATTAGTGTTGCTATATATAATTCTAGAACTCCAAATTTCTTTATAGACTAAAAAAAGAAACGTTCCCTTTAGCTAATTTGATTGTTCTAAGTTCAAGGTGTAAAAGTTTTCTGCTGGAAACCTTTTTTTGTTGCTTCAAAGTTTTATCTCCAACCCTGCACCCTCATTTTGTGGGCCGGGTCATATAGAGATCCACTCTGAGTATACAGTTTGAGTGCCTGGAACCCCATTAGATGACACCAGCAGCTGAGTTAACTGTGGAATCAGTTAACTTTGAAGATAATAGATTTTATTATTATCCTGGAATGGAATTTGGAAACAGACTGGCATTCTCCCTTATCCTCCATATTTTCACAAATTCATTTGGAACAATTTAGAAATCTAATTTTTTCTTGACTAAGGCAATACATTGATAATGTAAAATTTAAAAGGGGCGAAAGGTACCTACTTCCTCTCCTTTAGAGGCAGCTATTGTTACTGGTTTCTTTTATATCCTTCCAGAGCTTGTTTTTAAATAAATATGCTGGCCAAATGTATATATTGTTTTTATTCCTTTAAAAATACTAGCATATTAAATGCATTATTAGCAGTGTATCTTGGAGATTGTTTATATTGGTATACAAAAAGTTTACTGATCTGCTTTATAGCTGCATAATATTCCATCAGTAATTTATTTTATTAATCCCATATCGATGCACGGTTTTTCCCAACGTTTTACAATTACAAACTACTATAGGGAATAAACTTGTACATCTATCACTTTGCACATACATGAAAGTATCTGGAAGAAGAAATATCAAAATCAGCATTGCTGGGCTAAAGAAAATGGAGTATTTCATTTTGATAGATGTGTTCAAAAGTACCAATTTATACTCCCAATCTATACCCCAGAACTTTTTTGAAGGTCTCAGAAATGCAAATGTGATGCTTAATTTTAAAAAAGAAAAGAAGGGGAGAAGTGGAATGGTGTTGAGGGATACAAATGCTACAGTATCTCCCACAGCACCTGATGTGATGCTTGCAGCCTCTCGGGAGTAATAGAAATTGTCAGGTGTTGTCCATGACAGAGTATGAGTGCTATGGAGCATTCAGAGTGCATCTACTCAGATGAGGTAGGGATGCACATTAAATCACATTTCCTCAGGCTTTTTTGAAGGTTCTAGTAACCCACAAGTTTACTAGACCCACAAGGACTTCTACTTGCTATTGTAGTAGATAGAGAAGGAATTAGAATGAGAACATTATGTATGAGGTCCATGTTAAGGATAAGGTATCTCAAGACTAAGATTTATTTTCCCCAAAAGCATACCATGCATGCAGTAAAGAGCACTAATCTTGAATATATAGCCTGATGAGTTTTCACATATGAGAACACCGAAGTAACCTCCGCTACTCCAAAAGAGACATTTCAAGCATTCCAAAAGCTGTCGCATGCCCTTTCTTCATCGATACCCCGCTCCATTTTGGTGCTTGTCAACCATTTATTAGTTCTGCTTGTTATTGGGGTTCTTATAAAATGGAATCGTATGGTAATTACTCTTGTGTCTGGCTCCTTTTGCTCATTGTAATGTCCTATACTTTGGAATTTCAAGGCAGTTAGAATTTATCCTGGATTAGGAGACAGCAAAATTTAGCTGAAGATGGTTGACTTTTCACCCTTTTTAGTAAATTTGTGAGAGCTCTGTTAGGTATACTCCCTCTATCCTGTCTATACCCAGGGTGAATTAATCTTAATAAATCAAGGAAGTTGAGTGTTGACACTTGCAGACATCTTTCAAGGCAAGATGACAACCTTAGAGTGCCAAATGAGACCATTGTTTGGTAGTAGCAAATAGGCCGGTAGAGTAATCTGTTAGGACTATTGTGCAAGTTGTAGGAATTCACTGGTTCATATAA
>NW_011888994.1:2713057-2729265 GCF_000151845.1 Pteropus vampyrus | reverse complement strand
TGCTGGCCAAATGTATATATTGTTTTTATTCCTTTAAAAATACTAGCATATTAAATGCATTATTAGCAGTGTATCTTGGAGATTGTTTATATTGGTATACAAAAAGTTTGCTGATCTGCTTTATAGCTGCATAATATTCCATCAGTAATTTATTTTATTAATCCCATATCGATGCACGGTTTTTCCCAACGTTTTACAATTACAAACTACTATAGGGAATAAACTTGTACATCTATCACTTTGCACATACATGAAAGTATCTGGAAGAAGAAATATCAAAATCAGCATTGCTGGGCTAAAGAAAATGGAGTATTTCATTTTGATAGATGTGTTCAAAAGTACCAATTTATACTCCCAATCTATACCCCAGAACTTTTTTGAAGGTCTCAGAAATGCAAATGTGATGCTTAATTTTAAAAAAGAAAAGAAGGGGAGAAGTGGAATGGTGTTGAGGGATACAAATGCTACAGTATCTCCCACAGCACCTGATGTGATGCTTGCAGCCTCTCGGGAGTAATAGAAATTGTCAGGTGTTGTCCATGACAGAGTATGAGTGCTATGGAGCATTCAGAGTGCATCTACTCAGATGAGGTAGGGATGCACATTAAATCACATTTCCTCAGGCTTTTTTGAAGGTTCTAGTAACCCACAAGTTTACTAGACCCACAAGGACTTCTACTTGCTATTGTAGTAGATAGAGAAGGAATTAGAATGAGAACATTATGTATGAGGTCCATGTTAAGGATAAGGTATCTCAAGACTAAGATTTATTTTCCCCAAAAGCATACCATGCATGCAGTAAAGAGCACTAATCTTGAATATATAGCCTGATGAGTTTTCACATATGAGAACACCGAAGTAACCTCCGCTACTCCAAAAGAGACATTTCAAGCATTCCAAAAGCTGTCGCATGCCCTTTCTTCATCGATACCCCGCTCCATTTTGGTGCTTGTCAACCATTTATTAGTTCTGCTTGTTATTGGGGTTCTTATAAAATGGAATCGTATGGTAATTACTCTTGTGTCTGGCTCCTTTTGCTCATTGTAATGTCCTATACTTTGGAATTTCAAGGCAGTTAGAATTTATCCTGGATTAGGAGACAGCAAAATTTAGCTGAAGATGGTTGACTTTTCACCCTTTTTAGTAAATTTGTGAGAGCTCTGTTAGGTATACTCCCTCTATCCTGTCTATACCCAGGGTGAATTAATCTTAATAAATCAAGGAAGTTGAGTGTTGACACTTGCAGACATCTTTCAAGGCAAGATGACAACCTTAGAGTGCCAAATGAGACCATTGTTTGGTAGTAGCAAATAGGCCGGTAGAGTAATCTGTTAGGACTATTGTGCAAGTTGTAGGAATTCACTGGTTCATATAAGGCCCAGGCATAGCGTGATCCAGGGACTCAGAAGATATCAGGGCTCTTATTGCTACGTTGTCTTTATTCTTAGTACAGTTTCTATTGTAACAGTGTGGTCATGCACATTCCCCAAGCTAGGTTGATCTTCCAGTCCAGGGTTCAGAAAATAGAATTTACCTTCCCAAAGCTTACATAACACCTATTGGAAAGACTCTGATTGGCCTTTTTTGGGTCACTGTCACCCTCCGGGCCTTTAAGATGGAATTCTCTTCTTGGCAAGGCTTAGTTATTTCCCCCCTCCACCCCCAAACTGTGGCAGTTCTAAAATATCATGTATATAATGGACACCATTCTGACAGTCATGACACTGATGTTGCTCATACATTGTTTTTCTTCCCTCGCTGATACTGGGTGTCATCAGAAAAGAGGATTCTTGTGGCTGTGTTTTCAATTCAGTAATTACCTTGAACACCTGCCATGCACACAGTTCTGGGCCAGGTGCCCTGGGAATACCAAGTCAATGTTTTCATGGAGGTTGCAAACAGGGGCGGGAGAAAGTGCACAATAACTATACTGAGAGTCAGGGCAGAATAAGAGCAGCAAAGGCATGTGAGGGTGTTTACCTGAGAATAAAACAAATGAATAGAAAATAAATCCAAAAGCTACAAAGGGGCTAACTAACCTAGGAGACTGAGTTGGATACTGAGGAAAGTATACAGTGGGTTATGAGGATTTTGATCTAATAGGACTTATATGTAAAAGTAAGCTTGAAGATTATTGAGAGTGTACATATTCCCTGTCTCTTAAATTTATTTATATTTTTCTTGCTAAGCATTTTGTTTTTAGCTTTTATGCCATATCAGGTATGTTACTGTTTAGCGTTTCAAAGAGCATGGGAAAGAGGGGAGGTGGAAAATCAATAGTAAAGATTGATAATATCAATGTCTAATAAAATTATGGGAGGAAGCCTGCTTTAATGTTTTCTTTTTTTCTAATTTCTTTTGCCCTTTAGCTTCCTCTCCCTCTGTCCCCCACCCCCTCAAATAAACCCACTGTGTTCTAAATGTTTTGTTTGTCACCTCAAAGCAAGAAGCATGCATTAGTACCTGCACTTTTGGCAGAGTATCTAGGAACTTGTTTAATTATTGACCCACGGAGAAAGTCACATTTTCCCTCCTTTAGAAGTATCATTAACATAGCACACAAAGCCATGTTAACCTGCATAAATTTAGAAAGAAATAAATACCACCACCACCCCCATTTATACTCACACATACACAGAGTTTTAGGAGTCTACAGGAAATTAATAAATGTGATTAGAAATCTAAGACTTTGACAGCAGTTAGAACCAAGCAGTTCTGGATCACATGGGAAAAAAGTAAACCTCGTAGATAAAGCTCAAGATTACAGTTGTGGTAAGTTGAAAGAATAAAAATCGACAGACGTCTGTTGTTGTTGATTTGAATAGCAAGGCTGGTATTGAAAAGTCTCAGACATTTTCTTTGTCTTCCTTTCCTTTCTCTTGACCTTCTCCAGCTCTGCTCTGGGGGAAAGTTAAGCTTTGCATTTCTGTTACTCAGAAGTGGTATACAGTTGCCACAGCTCTTGGTATTTTATTCCTTGTTACGCTTTGTTTTTAAGCTTGTGGCAGAAACATTATAAGCAATTAAAAATCTGACGCAATATTGAACAATTGCATTAGGCAAATAAGGGTGATGGTGACCCTTCCATTCCATTCATTTCGTGTGGCTTCAGGATCAACATAGCAATTTTAAAGAAGTCTTAATGAGCTCTTTCGTTTTTACAATATAAAGCTTTTTAGTTTTGGGGATTTTAGTTTTTTAGCTAAAGTTTTTAGTTTTTGTAGTTTTTTGAGATTATATTGTGAAAAGAGAATTGATCTATAGGAGCCTAAATTTAATATTACGAAGAGCTTGTCTCTGAGAGTCTGCTTCCAAAGCTAGCGATGTCTGTGTATTCCTTTCCCCACTCAGCATTCCATGGAACTGGAAGAACCTGTAGAAAAGAATTATGACCATTATGTTCCCGACAGCCTTTTGTGGAGCATGTCCCTGGGTCAGGTAAACATGTCTTCCAAAACAGCTTGAACTTCCTAAAGTGAAATCTTAGCTCCATTTTACTTAGAAGATTTACAAATGGGCTCCCCTTATGTAGGAACCTTAACGCTCCTCGTGCGTGTTAGAGGATGTGAGCTGGTGCTACACTGAAAGCAGGACACTAGGACACTAGGGGTCTGCTCGCTGTTGAGCATGTGAACTGCCAGAGTAAATGCACCCACTCATAGATGCCTCCTAATGCTTATTGTTGCTGCTCTTGGTGATTATAGTGCACTGGCAAAAGCTTGTCGTGTACCTAGTGATCATAGAAAAATAATTCCTGTTTTATTAGGGTGCCCGAAGTGGTTCAGGAGCTTCCAGTGACTTCACCTGTGGATGACTTTAGGCAGCCTCACTACAGCAGCAGTGGTAACTTGGAAACACCTTCAAAAAGGCCTCCCACAAAGAAAAGAGCAGGAAAGTCAAGGAGACCAGAGCAAGACCACTATGAAACAGACTACACAACTGGCGGCGAGTCCTGTGATGAACTGGAGGAGGACTGGATCAGGTACCATGTTGCTTCTTTTGCTGGAACCACATGAACATCTGATATTAGCATGGGCCAACCAGGTTTTAGAGTCGTTGCCTGCTAAACGGGGGCGGATGGTGTAATTCCATTCTTTGCCAACTAGGACTGGAGACAGTTTTTCGTTATGTTTTTTTCTTAGTACTCTTGGAAGGATTGACGTGGAAGAGAGATGTTTGGCTGTAACCATGTCTTAAAAATACTTTCAACATCCTCTACAAAATGGCTGATAAACTTGACTAGGGCTCTCACTTTTACCAATAGTCACTCAAGAAAGTTCTTTCAAATAAATAAAATACAAGTAAAGAGGAACTTTTTTTGCTGATTATAAAATTCCCAAACTGGTGCTATGGCTTTCCTTTGGAATTTACTTTTAAGTTAAGTTTCATGATGACACCAGAGGTTCTTTTATGGTTTAGTCCAAAGGACTTTGGTAAGCAGTTCTGTAAACAAGAGCTAACAATTTAGTGTTCTTGCCAAGGTTAAGTTCCTTTGTGTGTCAGTGTTACAGTCCATCACCAACTATACTCATGTTTGATGTATAGTTGCCTTTTTATCCCCAAGTATTCTGAGGAATGGGAAACAAATCAGAAACATTAGTGATGTGAATGATGGGTAATCAAAACATTGTTTCTCAAGATGTTAGGAGGAATGGGTGGGGCATGTATAGTTTGAAATCTCCTACTTAATGGTGCTTCTCATTACTGCATCTTACCCTCTCCCCACCAAGAGATTTTGGCCTAGGTTAGCTATCTATCCGTAAAATATTTGCCTAACTTCTATTATGGAAAATTTAAATGGAAACTTTAAGAAGTCCTGAATTCCTGTTTCCCTTTTGAACAAGTCCTTTAATTTCTCTCCTCTATAAATGAAGATATTAGACTGACTTAGATCTAAAATTTGAAATTCCATATTGCTATGAAATTCTTTAGTTTTGTGAAACAATTCAGAATAATTCCTCGATGGATTATTGGTGAATAGCATTACCTTTATATGTAAAAGATAGCTCGTGTATTCAGAGATAAAAGTGATACAGAGTTTCAGGGTATTTTTCATAGTTTAATACACTGCCAGATTACTTGTACAATGTGCATGCATTTTTACACATGTACATTTAATGTCTACTTTTATAATCAAAGGACTTAAAGTAAGCTATTTCCACTTAGGAAAAACAAGACCAAGACCTCTCCCCCACAAAAAAAAAATTACCCCCAAACAGTCTGAATAGTATAGGTGGTAGCAGAAAATAGCCAACTGCTAGTTGGCTGCTCTGCCACTTCAGTGATGACAGTATACTTTGTGTTCCAGAATTCCAGTTTTAAGACATTAAACATAAGTATTCCATTGTCATGTTGTATATTCAGAATGAGTTTCTGTGACTTGAACTTTAAATTTTATAAAAGATTTTCTACATTATTTCTAAAGTTAAAGATTATGTAGGCATAGTTTTTTAAAGAACATGAGCAGTGATGTGTAAAGTATAATCCCTCTTAAGAGAACTTACTTGCATCTCACTTTCATCTCCCCATAAGCTACAAAAAGAAAACAAGAGAATGTCATTCTCCAAATCCCACCAGCTTTATTATCTTTGAGGAAGAAACACTAGATTTTATGTCAGCTAAGGATGCATAAATAATCATTTTTTCACTCAACTTTTAGAGAATATCCACCTATCACTTCAGATCAACAAAGACAGCTCTATAAGAGAAATTTTGACACTGGCCTGCAGGAATACAAGCTCTTACAAGCAGAACTTGATGACATCAACAAAGAACTCTCCCGTCTGGATAAAGAACTAGATGACTATAGAGAAGAAAGTGAAGAGTACATGGTAAATTAAAACTTGATAATTTTATATTACATATAATTTTATTCGATCTATGGAGATACAGTATCTTTTATACCAACATTGATACAGATTTTGCTAGTAATTATCAAACTATAATTTCATTGAGGAATAATTGAAATTGAGTCTTGGATGAAAGCCCTTCCAAATTGAAGCGTGTACTAACGCAGTTGAGAATTACAAGGCAATCTCTGTACATATATCTCTTCCTATTTAAAAGAAAATAGCTTTATTACTTTTTCTATTTATACACATGGTTCATTTTTTCTGTAAAAAGTTCAAACAATCTAGAATTGCAAACGAAAATAAATTGCCTTAAATTCTACCACCTGGGTGTTACCAAAATATTAGTTGTTAAAATATCCTCTGTGTGAAAAGTACACTTAGACTCACAGTCTTTGATAAAAAATCGTGTGTTTTACTTATATCTTTCCTGCTTTTTTTTACTCAAAAATAGTTTATGGTCTGGATTCTTTTCCCCTTGATCCCCTGGCTGAGGTAGTGTTTGTCCATGTAAAGTTACTCTTTCTTTTTAATCCCCCTTTCCATACTGTACTCTATGGAAGGAAGTCACTATGCATAGATCACACTGAAGGAATGGGGAATTATGCTCCAGCTCTCTAAAGGCATATGAACTGCCAGAGTAAATGCACCCACTCATAGATGCCTCCTAATGCTTATTGTTGCTGCTCTTGGTGATTATAGTGCACTGGCAAAAGCTTGTCGTGTACCTAGTGATCATAGAAAAATAATTCCTGTTTTATTAGGGTGCCCGAAGTGGTTCAGGAGCTTCCAGTGACTTCACCTGTGGATGACTTTAGGCAGCCTCACTACAGCAGCAGTGGTAACTTGGAAACACCTTCAAAAAGGCCTCCCACAAAGAAAAGAGCAGGAAAGTCAAGGAGACCAGAGCAAGACCACTATGAAACAGACTACACAACTGGCGGCGAGTCCTGTGATGAACTGGAGGAGGACTGGATCAGGTACCATGTTGCTTCTTTTGCTGGAACCACATGAACATCTGATATTAGCATGGGCCAACCAGGTTTTAGAGTCGTTGCCTGCTAAACGGGGGCGGATGGTGTAATTCCATTCTTTGCCAACTAGGACTGGAGACAGTTTTTCGTTATGTTTTTTTCTTAGTACTCTTGGAAGGATTGACGTGGAAGAGAGATGTTTGGCTGTAACCATGTCTTAAAAATACTTTCAACATCCTCTACAAAATGGCTGATAAACTTGACTAGGGCTCTCACTTTTACCAATAGTCACTCAAGAAAGTTCTTTCAAATAAATAAAATACAAGTAAAGAGGAACTTTTTTTGCTGATTATAAAATTCCCAAACTGGTGCTATGGCTTTCCTTTGGAATTTACTTTTAAGTTAAGTTTCATGATGACACCAGAGATTCTTTTATGGTTTAGTCCAAAGGACTTTGGTAAGCAGTTCTGTAAACAAGAGCTAACAATTTAGTGTTCTTGCCAAGGTTAAGTTCCTTTGTGTGTCAGTGTTACAGTCCATCACCAACTATACTCATGTTTGATGTATAGTTGCCTTTTTATCCCCAAGTATTCTGAGGAATGGGAAACAAATCAGAAACATTAGTGATGTGAATGATGGGTAATCAAAACATTGTTTCTCAAGATGTTAGGAGGAATGGGTGGGGCATGTATAGTTTGAAATCTCCTACTTAATGGTGCTTCTCATTACTGCATCTTACCCTCTCCCCACCAAGAGATTTTGGCCTAGGTTAGCTATCTATCCGTAAAATATTTGCCTAACTTCTATTATGGAAAATTTAAATGGAAACTTTAAGAAGTCCTGAATTCCTGTTTCCCTTTTGAACAAGTCCTTTAATTTCTCTCCTCTATAAATGAAGATATTAGACTGACTTAGATCTAAAATTTGAAATTCCATATTGCTATGAAATTCTTTAGTTTTGTGAAACAATTCAGAATAATTCCTCGATGGATTATTGGTGAATAGCATTACCTTTATATGTAAAAGATAGCTCGTGTATTCAGAGATAAAAGTGATACAGAGTTTCAGGGTATTTTTCATAGTTTAATACACTGCCAGATTACTTGTACAATGTGCATGCATTTTTACACATGTACATTTAATGTCTACTTTTATAATCAAAGGACTTAAAGTAAGCTATTTCCACTTAGGAAAAACAAGACCAAGACCTCTCCCCCACAAAAAAAAAATTACCCCCAAACAGTCTGAATAGTATAGGTGGTAGCAGAAAATAGCCAACTGCTAGTTGGCTGCTCTGCCACTTCAGTGATGACAGTATACTTTGTGTTCCAGAATTCCAGTTTTAAGACATTAAACATAAGTATTCCATTGTCATGTTGTATATTCAGAATGAGTTTCTGTGACTTGAACTTTAAATTTTATAAAAGATTTTCTACATTATTTCTAAAGTTAAAGATTATGTAGGCATAGTTTTTTAAAGAACATGAGCAGTGATGTGTAAAGTATAATCCCTCTTAAGAGAACTTACTTGCATCTCACTTTCATCTCCCCATAAGCTACAAAAAGAAAACAAGAGAATGTCATTCTCCAAATCCCACCAGCTTTATTATCTTTGAGGAAGAAACACTAGATTTTATGTCAGCTAAGGATGCATAAATAATCATTTTTTCACTCAACTTTTAGAGAATATCCACCTATCACTTCAGATCAACAAAGACAGCTCTATAAGAGAAATTTTGACACTGGCCTGCAGGAATACAAGCTCTTACAAGCAGAACTTGATGACATCAACAAAGAACTCTCCCGTCTGGATAAAGAACTAGATGACTATAGAGAAGAAAGTGAAGAGTACATGGTAAATTAAAACTTGATAATTTTATATTACATATAATTTTATTCGATCTATGGAGATACAGTATCTTTTATACCAACATTGATACAGATTTTGCTAGTAATTATCAAACTATAATTTCATTGAGGAATAATTGAAATTGAGTCTTGGATGAAAGCCCTTCCAAATTGAAGCGTGTACTAACGCAGTTGAGAATTACAAGGCAATCTCTGTACATATATCTCTTCCTATTTAAAAGAAAATAGCTTTATTACTTTTTCTATTTATACACATGGTTCATTTTTTCTGTAAAAAGTTCAAACAATCTAGAATTGCAAACGAAAATAAATTGCCTTAAATTCTACCACCTGGGTGTTACCAAAATATTAGTTGTTAAAATATCCCCTGTGTGAAAAGTACACTTAGACTCACAGTCTTTGATAAAAAATCGTGTGTTTTACTTATATCTTTCCTGCTTTTTTTTACTCAAAAATAGTTTATGGTCTGGGTTCTTTTCCCCTTGATCCCCTGGCTGAGGTAGTGTTTGTCCATGTAAAGTTACTCTTTCTTTTTAATCCCCCTTTCCATACTGTACTCTATGGAAGGAAGTCACTATGCATAGATCACACTGAAGGAATGGGGAATTATGCTCCAGCTCTCTAAAGGCGGTGTACTACACAAATTATTTGGAATTCTTCTGCATGGTAAATGTGTCACTTCTTCCCATTTATTTATTTAGTCAATCATTTATATCAGTATGGACTTACAGATATCTATTTTATACTTCGACCTGTAATTAATTCTAAATACTCTATTTTGTTGTTCAATTTGTTATATCTTTGACCACTGAGAACTCTTTCATTTTGTCTCTTTGATATATACCCCATTATTGTGGGAGGTTTTCTTTTTAAATGCTTTCTGGCACTGCTTATGTCCTGCTTTTTTACTCAACAGTAGCTTATGGTTATTGTTTCATGTCAATAATAAAGATCTACTTACTGAAAAAAATATTTTTATGTGTTAAAAATAGCTACACAATTTGCAATTTTATGGTTTGCCATAATTTACTCTGTGAACAGACTTGAGGTATGTTTATTTCTTGTCTCACACACCACCCCTAGTAGTACCAAGAGTATGCTGGTGAACCTCTCCATCTTTGTGCACTTGTCTGCTTATCTAGCTAAAACAAATTCCAGAATGTGAAATTGCTGAGTGAGTGAGAGGTTATATACATTTAAATTTTTCTTGTAAAACTCCCCTCTGGAAAGATTTTATCAACTGCATTTCCACTAATGATGCTCTAGAGGGCTCATCTGACCCACATCTCACTAATACTTAGTGCCCGAAAAATTACTGCCTTGTGTCTTAGCTATTAGTATAAACTTTTAAAAATCACATTATGTATGTATTAGAACTTTATATTCACTTCATGAAGTACCCTTTGCCATTTTTCATTGGGGTGATCTGCTTTTCAGATTTGAAGTATTTGCTGCTTATATAGTTTGATTTAACTATTATTTTCTTTTATGGCTTTTGTTTGCTGTTGTCATAGAACATTTTCAATTCAGTGAACATTTATTGACCATTATTGTGTCCTTAATGATGTGGAAGTTCTGAGGTTAGAAAGATAAATGAAATCCTGTGTCAGCCCTCAAAGAGCTCATATTCTGAGAGAGAAACTGACATCTAAACAACTTAGACAGTATGACTAATGCCATATTCACGTTATGTGTAGAAAGTACTGTAACTACTCAGAGAAGGAATTAAGGTCTGAAGGCCTGAAGAGTCTAGGAGAGGCTTCACTGAGAGGTAACATTACAGATTCTCCAGACAAAATTGGGGAGGGGCGCATACATACAGCCATAAGGAGATCGTGATAGAAATCTGGAAGCATTAAGGTACTTAATTTTTTTTAAAGGAATTACAAAAGATGAATGCTAAGACTGGAAGCTAGATTAGTAGAGGAGTTTACGGGGAGGTCCGACAAGTTTTATGATGGACTATAACCTGATCAGAGCTGTGCTTTACAAAAGACCCCTCGGGGTCAGCGTGGCACTTGGACTTGAGAGATGAGAGGTAGCAGAACAAATAAAAATAGTTACCTGCCTATGCAAATGGAATGTAAG
Source organism: Pteropus vampyrus (assembly GCF_000151845.1). Classification (NCBI taxonomy): domain Eukaryota; kingdom Metazoa; phylum Chordata; class Mammalia; order Chiroptera; family Pteropodidae; genus Pteropus; species Pteropus vampyrus. The sequence continues at coordinate 2,718,485 of NW_011888994.1, read as the reverse complement.
AATTGTGTCATCAGTTTCTCTTCACTGGATTTCTTCAGGCCTCCTGCTGACCATAATAGTTTTAAGAGGTTTAAGACTTCGTTATTTTAATTTCCTGTATTTTTGGAAGTTTTAGCTTCAAAATAAAGTATCAGTATGTTATTTTTGAAAGAGAAAATGCCCCGTTAAACATATTCTTTTGTGTTTCTTATTAATAGGCTGCTGCTGATGAATACAATAGACTGAAGCAAGTTAAGGGAGTAAGTATCCCAACTGTATGATTCTTTTAGGAAGAATTTTTATGTGTTTTTCATTTAACCTTTAGAATGATTATGAATAGCTTGTCTCACATGCACTGATTAAAGACAAAAGACCCAATAACTGGAAGACAAACTATTACTGAGAAGTTAGGACCTTAATTTCAGTTGTTTGCAGCTACAGCCAATACTGATTTTTAAAAACTTTTTTATGGTTGAAATATACATACAGAAAAGTATACAAACCATAAGTTACTAGTTCCTAGCATGCTGTGAGGCCAAGGGTTCCCATTAAGATAAAGTGTAGCTTGCTGAATTTTGTGTACACATTTGTTAGGTACATACTTAGGCATGAAATAGCAGACTTATTGGGTAAATGTGTGTTCAGCTTTGGGTAGGTACTGTCAAACAGCTTTCCTGGTCTGTGCCCATTTACATTCCCACCAAGCAGTGTGAATTCCTCATGCTCCATATCCTTACCAGCACTTGCCATTATCAGTCTTTCTTGACTTAAAATATTTTTTGTTTTTAAGAAAAAAATTACAAAACATCATGATTTTAAATGCAAAAGTTTCAAAGCGTATATAGTAAAGTTTCCTGTCTCATTCCCCATATGTTCAGTTCCCCGTTTCCAAGTGAAATTATATCACCACTTTGTTTTACTGATTTTTTTAGATGATGTGTTAGCAAAAAGATTAGTAAATTTTCTTGGTCGCTTTACAAATTATTAGAAATTAGTGTATCCTTTCTAAAACTCAGGTTCGAAGATATGATTGAGCAAAGAGAATCAGTTGCTTTTCTGGTTTGAGATACTGCCAGGTGCTTTATGCATGTTACTTCATTTAACATGCCCAACAGTGCTATGACTTTTTTTTTTTCATTCACCTCTGCCTTCCCAGCAGCTAACACATAACTCTTTTTATTTTGTTAAGTTTACCTGTTTTTTTTTTCTTTTTAGTCTGCAGATTACAAAAATAAGAGGAATTACTGCAAGCAGTTGAAGAGTAAATTGTCACACATCAAGAAGATGGTTGGAGATTATGATAGACAGAAAACATAGAAGGCAGATGCCACATTGAGAGATTAAGAAGTATCTGACATCTCTGTAATTTTCTCAGAAGGCAAAATGACTTTGGACTCTAACCCGGGAGGCCAGACCTTTGTGATCATTACAAAGTTTTGGTAGCTTTAATATCATCAGTTTATTATCATCAGTATTTGAAGCATTTTATAAATAGCTTTTGATAATCAACTGAGATGAAAACTCCAATTAAGGGTTTTATGCTTTAAACATTGGTTCCTGATTAAAAATTGTTTGAGGTTTTTAAACCTTTAAGGAAGGTCCCTGAGTGGATTGTGCTGTGACCTTTCACAACTTAGGCAGTTATGTCTTAGTGCTTCATTAGTTCCAGTCAGTGATCTCACTTAATCCTCCCAGAATTTTCCCTTCAGATAACTGTTACTTATAAGCTTTTTTCTTTTTTTTTTTTTTTTCCCAGATAAGGAAACTGGGTCCCTGCAATGACATGAAGCTGCTTGTTTTCTAACTTGCAGTTTTGGTTAAGTCTGTTTTATGACTCCATTAATTAAGTTCCTGGCCTTTCATATTTGAACTACTATAGATATTGCATTTTACCACACACCCTAAAGATTTTTTTTCTGTATACAAATGATTAAAAGAGCTTTTTATCGTTTTATGTTATCTCAGTAATAAAGATCATGTAAAAGCAACAAATTGAAATTTAAAGATTATCAATATGTATTTGCTTTTTAAAAATCAAAATTTAAACCTATTGGTTAGAATTTTGTTGTATATTTTAAAATACTTTTTTACTCTTTTATGGTTTGCACACTTTTTTAAAAAAAACTAGGCTATTTCATTATATCAGAATATCCAATTACATGTATAATTTACTTGTGACTTGAAATGTATCTTACAGGAATGTTCAAGTTCTGTACATATTTTATAAGGTATTAAACCAAGTGTGTTCTTTCTATAATATACCTGTTTGATGTAATTAGTGCTGTTAATTTTAAGCTGTACAAAACTACATTCAGCAGTTTTATGTTACTGTTTTCAACTATTTTGGGTGCTGTGCTGATTGCTTGTTTCCCAGTCCTTTAGCTGAAGGCCAATTTGTCTAGAAGTAGGAAATGCAATACCACACAACACCAAATTATTTCAAATTGTGCCCTTAAATATTAGCACTTTTTTTTAATTGACATTTTTATTAGTAAAGTAAAATTAGCTGATAATACTGGGCATAACACTAGCCAAGTCAATTGATTATTCCCCTAGTTTAGAATTCTTCTTTTATGAAAATTTTCGAAGAATAATCTTTAATCATTAGTATGCAATTCAGACATTTAAGTATGTCAACATAAGGAACATACAAACCCGAAGAGAATTATATATAAGTTTATTTGAGCCAAACTGACAACATGCCAGGAAACAAGATCTCAAATGCTCCAAGAATGACAGCTTTGCAATTTCTTTTATATATTTAGAATTCAGGAAAGAACATAAGGAAAATTATATGAAGGTGGGTTTGTTAACTTAAGTGCTTAAGTCAAAGATAAACCTTTTACTAGAGAAGTTATATGCCTTGTACATGACTACCCAGCATGACCTGCCTGGTTGGGAATTTATGATGAGCATTGGACTTGTCAGATTTATTACAGAACCTCTTTTTCATCTACAAGTATATAATTTTTAATATGCAAGTCTGAATCCTTTTTCAAAGATAAACTTTTAATAATGTTTTATAACACTGATTTATTTCTTCAAATTGAAGAAATTCTTAATTTTCCATGTGCTATACATACTTATGACAAAAGGTAATAAGTAGTTGATGCTCTTTACACCTTTTGGATTCACACCAAATGGTAAGAACTCTCTCAAGCAGCCTAACTGATTTTGTGCCTGTTAAATTTTAATTTTTAGTTCTTGGAAGTCAGTATATATAATTCATGAAGGCAAGCTTGCCAGTGTTCTGACAAAACCACTCAGTTGAGTGCAGAAAATCAAATAGCATAAGTTTGCATTGTAAAATTTTGCCATAAAATTGGACTTTGAAATAAAAAAATTAGAAAATCATTTTTCAAATGTTACACTTACTAAAGACCACGTCAGGAGCCAGAATCAGGGGTTGACATTAACTAGGTAGATATAACTTTAAAAAGCCATTCAAACAGTTTCCTAGTCTAGAAAATAAGATTAGACTTCAGAGATCTCTTCCATCTCTGACCTGTGTACATTGTGCTTTCTGTTTATGTACATCATTGTTCTAAGATTTTGTTGTGAAAACATGTGGTCCATTTGATAAAGATTCACTGCTTAAAATGATTTCCTTACATGTGTGATTCTACATTAAAAGTAGATAAGTTCAATATTTTAATTTACTTTGAAAAATTTAAAGAAATACAGAAAACTAAACATACACATACACAACACCCAGAAATAACAGGTGTTAATTTTGGCATTTATGCTTTTTATTCTTTGAAATAAATTAAAGTCTTTAGTATTTATAGGAAAAGTTACATTTTATATGCATACACATATATACATGAAATATCACTTCTTAATTCTTACAACAGTCTATTGACATGCAATCATTCCTCTCCTTTTATAAAGAAACTGATGGATTAACTGGTTCATTGTTACGTACTGCATAGCAAGTGACTAAACTAGGAATCTTCATCTGTTTGAATATTAGGTTCTATACTCCCATTCTAGCTTGATTTTGTTAATAAATTAATGAGTTGGGTAAGGTGGGATTGCTCTGCCCAATTAATAAAATATCCTATTTTGAGTGCATTTTAAGTACTTTTAATTACATGAAACGCTTCATATGAAATACCTGAGCTATCTGTGACGACCTGAATGGGGTCTACATATGTAAAGCAGGATCAGGGCAGAAGAGTTCTTTAATCATGGCTCCAGAGATCTTAGCTACAGTTGGGGTGCAGGAATTCCTAACACAAACACATTCTCCCTTCTTCAGCATCAGGATTGGAAGTATCTCACCTGGACATTTTTAAAGACTCAGCTGGAGGAATCAGAATTCAAAATCTCTTGGCAGTTCATGCTTCTGCCATTCACCATGTAACCTCTCTTGTGTGAAAGCACAAATAAATTAGATGGAGGACTATCTCATTCCTCCCTGTGTTTCATATTGTTAATATGTCTTCTAATGGGAATAGTTTTCAGGAATAAAAATGCCCAAGTAACCCATGGTAGGTTTTAGAAAACACTGTTAAAATAATTCCACTTTGGAGTTAGAAAAAAGAACATGGACACATAACTGATTTTTTGAGTGTATGCAACTGCAACAAAATGTGGAAGGGTGTCACCAAAAAATTTCTAGTTGCTGCCACATGACCTGCTAGTTCTTTCCTGCATGTGTTGTCCTTGCTTTGCCCTCCAGCGATTACTTGCCATGTGACCTTGGACAAATTACTCGCTGTGTGACCTTGGACAAATTACTCAGTCTTCCTGTATCTCAGTTTGTTTATTTGTAAGCGATATTTGTATTTAATATAGTTGTTACGAAGGTAGTTAATATGTGACTTAGACCAGTCCTTGTCAGAAAGTAAATAATAAAATGGCCAGTTACACCTTTCCCAAAGCTGGAAGGTAACTTTAAATAACTTTAAAAAGCAAGTTGTGTCTTAAAATTTTATGTATCATCCCAGTCCCCATATGCTTTGTCCTGAGATGCAGCTTTAGGGCGTAAATTCTGAATTCTAGGCATAACTACATTAGGCTTGGCATTGTGACTATTCACAGATAATGAACAAATGCTTTAAAAGATAGAATAGAGTTTGCAAATCAAGGTAAGGATTATTACTGTTATAAGCAATTTTGGAAGTTTTTAATGAGTCTTGAATAATTTGAATTCCATCAAAAGGTGTTGGAATAGGCAGGTTCACTTCTACCAGTCTTTGAAGTTGTACACTTGAATTTCAGCTTGATTCACTGACCGAGCTGTTCATGAATTTCCTAACTCAATGGATGGTGTTCATCTACCCATGGGCAAAGAACAAATTATTCCATTCTTATAGTTGTCCCTTAGTTTTACAAGTTGAAACATTTGGCTAGGTTAGATCATTTCTTTATTCTAATCCTTTATACACAATTAGAATATTGTGTCAGGGATTACCATGGATTTATGCATATTTTGGTTTGCTTT
>NW_011888994.1:2664057-2711752 GCF_000151845.1 Pteropus vampyrus | reverse complement strand
CTAGGTTAGATCATTTCTTTATTCTAATCCTTTATACACAATTAGAATATTGTGTCAGGGATTACCATGGATTTATGCATATTTTGGTTTGCTTTAGTACCATTCCTAGTTAAATCAAGATCTATGACTAAAATCTATACAGAGAAAATTTTACAATGGAGGAAAGTCTGAATGATTCAGCCTCTTCTCCACAAATATGCTTTACATATATTGGAGAGTCCTCTGTCCTTTTCCTGGTTTTCTGTTAAAAAGAAGAAAAGTTCCCAGACTGATTGGTAGTAAACATAAGTGAGATACTTGGAGCTTGGGTTTGTGGCTGTTTGTCCTTTAGGAATGCATCCCATCTTGAAATAGGATGGCCAATCAGAACAGAAGGAAAGAAGTAAAAGGACAAAGTGTGGAATTTGTGGAGGGAAGGAATGGAGGATGGAAGGGAAAGGAAAATGTGTGACGTTTGTGTGTGAGTCCTATAAAGGAGACAAAGATGTCAGGGAGCAAAGATGGGAGGCAAGTGGCACTGGGAGAGAATGAGCAATGCTAATTTCCTTTCCTCTCCCTTTTAAAGACAACACTAAAACTAAACAATAAGACCTGTCTTTGGGGGAAAATAAAAGCTGGTTATGGAGTTACCACTGAGATGTATAAACTCTGTAAGGTAGGTGGAGGTATCCCCACTTTATAGCTCAGACTTGCATTGTGACTTGCTCGAGGTCATGCAGCTAGTGTTAGCAGAGCCTGATTTTAAATTCAGGTCTGTTCTTTCCACCACTGTGCAGGATGGCTTCTGTTTATGTTTTTGAGGGGGCAGAACACACAGGAAGATTTGGGTGCCAATAAAGCAATAAATATAGACAACAGAGGGGAAGCATATGCTGATGAGGAAGCAGAGGCTCCAGATCCTGCAGTTCCTTTCTGCTCATCCTCTCCTGGACCTTTCTTCCAGTGTTCTGGAGGTGCCTTGTCTCTTCATTTCTCAGGTGTGGGAAATGCTAGTATTTAATTCCACATGTATTAGCAGGGATCTCAAATAACTTTTCCAAAACTGAACTGATCTCGCTCCATATCCTCTCAGTAATTGCAACTTCAACCTTTCAGTTGCTTGCCTAAAAATTTTTGGAGTCATTGGTTCCTTGTTCATAACACACACCTACTTTATCAAGACTGACAATCCAATCACTTCTCACTAGCTGCACTGCCACACTACCCTAGTTCAAGCCATCAACATCCCTCTAAAGTTCTCATGGTACTCAGAGCCTCCGGCCTCTCTGATTTTGGTTGCCACCACTCATTAACTGCTTTCTCATGCAGTCCCTCAAACACACCAATGAGTTTCCACTTTGGGGCTTTGGACTTGCAGCTCCCTTTGCCTGGAGAGTTATTCCCTAGTTATCAACATTAATGCTTTCCCTCATTCTGATCATGGCTCAACTGTCTTAGTGTGGACTCAACTGTCTTAGTGAGGACTCCTCTGACCACGCTATTTTAAACTGCAACTCTTTCCCCCTTACATGCTTAATTTTTCTTTAATCCACTATCACCATTTGATAGTTTGTTTTTATTAATAATTGTCTCCATAATAGAAGAAAACTCCATGAGGCCAAGGACTTTTTGTAATGTTTTCCATTGCTATTCCCTCAGTCCCTAGAACCATATCAAGCCTAATGTACGTATCAAGCTCAATAAGTATTTGTTGCAAGAACAGCAGAAGCAGCCGGGGCATCCCAGAAAACGGTGGCACAGCAAAGTTCTGGCCTAGCTGCTGTGGTCAGAGTTCTTCATGCCAATCTTTCATAGATAAAAACCACGCTTCTCAAATCTTGGGTCGACAGCTACCCGGCCCCCGACGTTCCAAGAGCAAATGGCACTTTTCCCGCCTTTTTGTGAGCTATAAGTGAGGACAGGAAGTCCCTCCCCGAAATCTAAGTCAACTTCGGGGATGGCTCCACCCCGGAACGCCCGGCTGCCACAACCTCCACTCAGAGCAGCCGGAACGTTTCTGCGTCACCACCGCTCACAGCGGAAGAACTTCGGGGACTCTTTAGAGCAGATAGGGCGGTGCTTCCGGGCACAGCAGCGTCCGGGCAGAGCGGCGTCCGGGCACAGCAGCGTCCCGGCAGAGCGTCTTCGGGCAGGACGGGTGAGTCCGCGGATAGAAGTCTGCGCGCAACCTAGGCTGGGGTGGCAGCATGGGGAGCATCGCGTCAAGGACGGACCTTTGCTTCCCGGGGCGGAAGCTGAATGGCCCCGACCAGCCTCATAGAGAATGAGGCTGCGAGGGAGCGTTTGGAGGAGGGCAATTTCTTTCTGCGGAGCAGCGTGGAAGTATTTGGGCTACACAAGTCAGAAATGGCTCTTCTTCCTTCTCTAAGTCAGAGCGCGAGTTTTGGGAATTGTGATCCTGGGTTGGAGTTCATGACCGGCCTCCCTTTGTGTGGTCTCGAGAGAGTTATCAACCTTTGAGCCTCGAGTTCCACACCTAAAAAACGGGACGGTAATCACCTTTGCTTGTCTCATAGCACTTGGCAGGATAAGATGTAAGGAAAAGCTTCTTAAATTGCGGTGTTTGGTGCAGATCTCATTTGTGTGAATGTAGCATTCTAAGCTCATATGACAGGAATCACACCAACTGGCTTACGCTGGGGAAAATGGCCTTTCTGGGGTTGGATTCCCAGGAAACATCTGCGATATTTGTAAGAAAGTGAAAGTCATAGGCCGTTGGAGATAGTGACCTAAGATGCCATCAAGTACATCGTTCTCCAGGATGCATAAATCCCTTCTCTATTAACAGCATGCATTGTAAACATCCAACTTCCCTTCGAACATCTGTAGTTATGGAGCGCTTAATGCCTCTGTCTTATCCATGTAATTTCCCGTTGCAGGTAGCTCTAATTAAGAAGTTCTTGTATGCAGTGAGCAAGAAGTATTCGCGCTTGTAGTTTCTCCTGATTACTTCTAACTTTGTTTCTGAACTTTCAGAGAATTCAAATAAACAAAAAATAAAATACAGTTTAAATATTCATGTCATGGATGGCAGTAGCCACGTTTTTAAGAATTTGAGTTGAAGACATGTTAGCTTCTGGTTTTTGACATTCAATACAAAAACAGTTGCATGGAGAATCAAAATGTTCATTTTAGTCTCTATACCATGTTACAACAATCATTAAACCTACAAAGCACCAACATAGGTAGCATATTGAAATAGCACAGATGTTAGAATTAAGTCATTTTTCCTTCAGGATATTAAAGTGGATCACCAGATTTTCTGAAACAAATGAATCTCTTCCAACACCAGGGTGTTGCAGGTGCAGAGGTAGTACAATGAATCATGTATCTATTACACAGCTATAATAATCATCAGTTGTGGCTAATCTTGTTTCATCTACACCCATACCCACTTCCCAAAATTCTATGGTCCTGTTCTATGACACATCTATAATGCATCTTTGTTTTTAAAAAAATTATGAAAAGATGCTTCTGTTGGTTCCAGATTTGTGCATAAACATTTCTCCTTGGGATGGGAAAAAGAGTTCCATGAGGATTTTATAAAGTATTTTCACCAAACAACAATCATTGAATAAATTGCAAAGAATAAGATCACCTTGCAATCTGAGTTGTTTTTACTTTGTATGTTTACTTTCCTCTCTTTACTTTTCAAATCTAATTGTATGCATTTGGTGACAAACATCTTTAGAAAATTCACAATCTAATGATTTTTATAGGATACTGAATAATATAATACATTTAAGAAAAAATGGATGAAGAACCTGAAAGAACTAAGCGATGGGAAGGAGGCTATGAAAGAACATGGTGAGTAGGGCCTTATTACTTTCTCTTTCCCTTGAGACATTTTTTTACAACTTTATTGATGTATAGTTTATACATGTTAAAATTCACCTGTTTCCAGTGTGTAATACAGTGATTTTTAGAAAATTTATTGATTTGGGCATTACCATAAATCAGTTTTAGAACATTTTCACCACTCCAGTAAGATACCTTATGCCCAATTACAATTAATTACATTTCTATCTCTAGTCCTAGGCAACCGCTAATCTACTTTGTCTCTAGCTTCGCCTTTTCTGGACATTTTATATAAATGTTATCATACAATATATGGTCAGTTATATCTGGCTTCTTTCACTTAACATGCTATTTTTGAGGTTCATCCATGTTGCAGCATGTATCAGTAACTGATTCCTTTTTATTGCTGAATAATATTCTATTATATGGTTTTATTCACCCATTCACCAGCTGATGGACGTTTTTACAATTTTGTGTCGTTATGAGTAACGTACCTGTGAACATTTACCTGCAAATCTTTGTGTGGACATGTTTTCATTTCTTGTGGATTAATAAATTTTTAGCTTATCTTTTTAAACAAGTCATTACTACTTCTAGGGAGATTCTTAAAGAAGATGAATCAGGATCACTTAAAGCTACAATAGAAGACATTCTCTTCAAAGCAAAGAGAAAAAGGTATGTAAACTCTTTGTAAGAGTGTTACAAAAAGCCTTTCTGTCCACCTATACCCACTCCTCAGTACTTAAATTCAGCTGTGTTTCAAGGAAACTGACCTGTAGCCTTCTGAATAGGGGGAAGAAACCAGCCACCCAGTGCCTCTGCAGGGAAATGGGTTTTCAGAGACTGTCCAAAATGCCTATAATTATATGGATCCTATAGTTAATAATTTGTTTCAGTGAAAAAATGCAGGTTAGTTAAAAAGTTGCATTAAGTTTTTGGATAGTATATGGTATTCCATTAAAATGTTTGCATAATTTTAACAGAGTATTTGAGCACCATGGACAAGTGCGACTTGGAATGGTATGTTATTTTTTTCCTTTACTGGTACAGAACTATTTTGGGGCTGAGAAACATTTCATTGTGATAGAGTAAACAGTAGTAAAACAACAAACCCGTTACAAGACTATGTTAAAAATATATGTGTAGAATATGTGAATACTAAATGCTGTTTTTACTACTTGGTCAAAAATGTATTTGAAAATTGTCTTTATTTGTATTTTTTTCTTGTAGATGCGCCATCTTTATGTGGTAGTAGATGGATCAAGAACAATGGAAGACCAAGATTTAAAGCCAAATAGACTTACGTGTACTTTAAAGGTCAAAGAAAAATTTTTAAAGAATACGATCTCTCTATTTCTTTTGTTGTTGTTGTTGATATAAACTGTAGCTAAGTAGAACTGCTGCAGATCATTTAGGGAACTGATACACCAAAATGGCTAATTACAGTAGCCCCCCCTTATCCGTAGTTTCAATTACCCGTGGTCAACCCTAGTCTGAAAATATTAAATAGAAAATTCCAGAAATAATTCATAAGTTTTAAATTGCATGCCGTTCTGGGTAGGATGATGAAATCTCACGCTGTCCCACTCTGTCCTGCCCAGTCCCACCTGGGACATGAATCATCCCTTTGTTCAGTGTATCCTCTCTCTTCGTGCAGTACAATAAGATATTTAGAGAGAAAGAGCACGTTCACATAACTTTTACTACAATATATTGTTATAATTGTTCTAGTTTGTTATCATTTGTTCTTGTTATTCTCTTACGTACCTAATTTATAAATTAAACTTTATCATTGGTATGTATGTATAGGAAAAAATAGTATATATATAGTTTAGTACTATCTGTGGTTTCAGACATGCATGGAAAGTCTTGGAATGTATCCCTTGAAGATAAGGGAGGACCACTGAATTTATGCCCTTAATTTCTGCCTTCCCACCCCAGGTCAGGATCTTGCTTTGTCAGTTTTTTCTTCATTTTCTTTTGAGTTACTTGAATCAATCTCCTTAGTTTATAGATACATTCAGATTATTCCTATTTTATCAGAACCCATCCTCAGTTCTGTTCATTCTCCTTTTCTGTCTTCATTGGATCTTTTCCTTTTTTAGATTGTGTCTGTCTTACATATCCAAAAGGTTCCATCTTTTAAGGCCTAGCTTAAACCTATCTTATCACTTATCATTTCAAATTCAGGTTTATTTACTATTTTAATTTTTATTTAATATTTTAAAATTTATCATTTTTTAAATTTATTTTTTTACTACTGAACATTTTTTGAAAATCTGTAAGCTTAAAAATCTTGAGAAGTGGTGCTTGACAAATAGGTTTCCCAAAACATGTTCTCTATGGTTATTTTGCTCTTATCTAGTATTTCCTTTTTGTTTTTTTAAACAGTTGTTGGAGTACTTCATAGAGGAATATTTTGATCAAAATCCTATTAGTCAGGTATGTGGATAATCGATGAAATTCAGAATTAGATTCCTGGTATTACTGCCAAATGTAATTTATTTTTAAAACATTGAGTATATAATCTATGAATTATTAAGTGATTCAAATTGCATACCGGTTTTTAGTACACTTGTCAGTGAAAAGCAAGATAACACTAAGAGTTAAATTATATACAGTGAACTCAGTTAAATTTATATCAAAAACATGAGAAAAAGTTTCTCACGTTACTTTTTTTTGTAATTACTAATTGATTTTAGTACATTCTCATCAAGAAATAATTTGTTAAATAATAATTAATAATCATTTTTGTTTTTATTTCGAGATTGGAATAATTGTAACAAAGAGTAAAAGAGCTGAAAAACTGACAGAACTATCAGGTACGCATAAAATACCTTTACAGGACTCAAGGACTTGGCTTAATTTACCAAACCTTGTATCCCTGTTCATAAGGTTGCCTAGTAGGTAAAATGAAGCCTTCCTATATGTTCTTTATGTGAAACACCTAATAAGTACTCCATTAAACTCTCAATATCTAAGATGAACTTCTTTTCAGTTGAGTTCTGCACAGTGGTGAAGAGTATTACAATGAAAGCAAATGTGTTTATTTAAGATCTGTACATTCCTATCTCAAAAGTATTAAGATAACGTTATTGTAACCATTCAGAAAATCCCCTTAATCTTAAAATTAATTTTTTAAGAGTTAAATCTCTAAAGAGCAAAGAATATAAAAAAGTGAATTGTAGTTATTGTTAATGATCCAGTTTTTCTGTTTGCATGGCATGCCTAACTGAATTTTATTCTCTTAAAAGATAATGGTAGGTTTTATGTGCTTTTACATATATGTTGTTCCAAATTTACATCACTAATTTTATTTAATTTTCTGCGAAATACATTATCGCTTAAATGTCATTCTCAGTCTTTCATCCTTCCCCATCAATACTCATAAGGGAAATGACATACTTTTGTCATTAATAGTTTTTCACTATGACAGTAAGGAGTGAAATATATGTTAGCCTGGAGTGATTCAAGGAACTCAGTTGCGAACAACCAATAAAAGAAATCTCAAGTTAGCTTAGGCACAAAAGGAAAGTTTTTGGCTCATGTTCAGAGATGGGCTGATTTCACAAATAGTTGTTTCCAGGGGTCCTAGCTCTGTCTGGCTTTATTCTCTGAGAGCTTTTCTGCGAAGTGAAAAGATGTCCAGTAATAGCCCCGAGTCTGCATAATCTTTGTAGTCTGTAGCTTTAGCACAAGTCCCACAGAGGACTCTTATTAACTATGATCTGCCCATCCATGAACAGTCAGAGTGGCCAGGTGAATGAAGTATTTTGTTGGTGGACTTAGATTACATGCCTATGCCTGGAGCAGGATGAAAGTAAGGTAAAATTCACCTGAACCACATGATCTAAGGTGGATTATTGCACAGTGAGGAAAGGATGTTTTCCCCGAGCAAAGGCTATAGGGCCAACCCTCCTGCCCCTTCCCCCCAAATTAATAATAGTTTTCTGTAGGAAGCTGTATGTATAATTAAATATCTTCTGGAGATTCTGATAAGCCTCTTGAAGGCACCCTTTTTCCCTCTGATCAGAATCACTGCTATAAACCACACTGACAGTAATGTAATATGCTTTTCTTTCCCATATTCACAACACAATGGGAGATGAAAAAAATATTTGTCTGGTATTGTAGAGAAGCGGATACAGAGCTAGGAGATCTAGGTTTGAGTGCTGGTCTCACATTATGTAGGCATATGACTTTGGGCAAATCGTTTAACTTGTTTGGATTGTTTCCTACTTATGAAATGAGAGATTTGAATTTATTGAGGTACTTTTCATTTCTAAAATTTTATGATTCCAAGAATAGATACTTGCAATATATATTAAATTTGGCAAATGGTTAATATTTTAAAACTTAGATAAGTAAGAACACTCAGAAGCTCCAAGTAGATGAATGGACAAAGAAGACAGATAATTTTATACTTGAATAAAAAGAGAAACTAAATAACTACTAAAAAACATTAGCCAAACAAGTGATCAAAAACAAACAAACCACCCAACAACATGTTATCATTATATATCAAATTATCAAAATGATGTTTCAAAAGCAATATATTACTTGCAGAATTGTGGAGGAACTGGTACTTATAGTGCTGATAGTCTGGTTAATTAGTTTAACATTTTTGGTAAAAGAGCCATAAAAATGATTGTTCCTTGGAACTATACTTAGGAAATGTTATAAAAGAAGAAAAAAACCTCACTCTACAAATATGCTCTTTGTGGCAGTAAGTGTAATCGTGACAAACTGGAAAAAACATGTTTAACAGTATGTAGGTAGTTCGACGAATTATACTATATGAAAAAATCAATTTAATGATGTTTTAATTATTAATTAATATGATGACAGTGCTGAAAAAGGAGAATATGTCCAAAGAATGCCATATTTCATTGAATCTCAGATTCTGTCATTTGTGAGATACCTTTAGTTTATGAGCCATCAAGAAGGAAACACCCTAGCAGTTAAACTTTGATACAATATCGAATGATAGGTGAATGGTTCACAGCAGCTTCTTGGTGATTTAACATGTTTGTCAGCTATTCTAAAGAATTTGGCAGGTTGTCTTCCTTTCATTTGTCTTGCTTGGCAGGAAATAGATAACCTTTTCAGATGTTATTTCCATAGCAGAAGATAATACAGCTTTGTCTATTTGTGGAACTCCTCCTTTCTTAGGTCTTATAAAGCTCTGTGATTTGCTCCTGAAGAAAAATATAGAATTTCAGACCTTCTTCTATCAATGAATTTTTGCTTCACTGATAGTAAATTTACATCTTGCTGCTCTGTTCTGTGCCTTTCTACACAGATTTAACCCTTTGTATTAATAAACTTGCTACAGACACTTTCAATTACAGTTAAACTCAACATGAATAGCACAAACAATGAACATAATTCAGCTGAAGCAATAACACATTGGTAGCCATTCATAGATTCACACATGAGCAGGCAATGACAGCAATGTCACAGAGGCTGCCATCATGATTTCAGAAATGTTAAAGTGTGAAATATATTAGTCTTGATGAAATAGGGAAATATTAAAAGTAAAAAGTTGAATATTCTGGGTTAATATTACTTAAAATGCGTGCTAATAGGTAAAAAGATTATTTGTACAGCAGGTCTTTAAATAATGTCAAGTTCAATGTTTTGTTATAACGCTGTAGGAACTTGTTTACATCATTTAGTCTATGGTAAAATTGTTCTTGTACATCGTTTCACTTAAAGTCACAGAATCTATCAATGACGTTAAGTGAGGACTTAATATATTCTATTTTTTAGTATGAAGTGAGAGACATTATATAACAAACATCTCTGATAAAAGTACAAGTTGCTAAAAATATAAATTGAAGGGATTCTGTTTTTTAACATTGTAGATATGTAAATTTTGTGAGAGACATAAATTCCCTTAATGTATATATAAAATTTATTAAAAGTAAATTATTCCATTTCTATTTTAGGAAACCCTAGGAAACACATAACATCTTTGAAGAAAGCTATAGATATGGCCTGCCATGGAGAGCCATCTCTTTATAACTCTTTAAGCATGGCTTTGCAAACTCTGAAGTTAGTGTTTTACATTTATTATTTATAATTGATTTAAAAGTTTTTTGAATGAGTTAAGTTGAAATGAAAAGCTGCATATGTTAATAGCATCTCTGTAAACCCAGCTATAATGAAGTCGCTATTAAGATAAATATTTAATGTCATTTAGGATGTTTAGTGTGGTGTCAGTAATTTTTATTTTACATGTTAATTGGTGAGGTATGTCCTTAAAGATTTTAGAAAAATATAATTAAAACTGTAGCAATATTAGTAGCACAAAAGAAATATGGTGATGACAAAATATTTTATTGAAAATTGTATGTGGAATTTATAATTGTGAGTTTGTACATATATTGACTTTTATTAGCTTATTTTATAATATATAAATTAATAGCACTCTTTTCCAGCAAGTTCAGCTTTGTGAAATATAATTAAATCCCGAGAGGAAGTATTCAATGTAATTAAAGCTCATATATTTTGTCCCTGGCAAGTCTGTGCTGACTCAGATTTTTCTACCCTTATATAATAGATATTTTTCTGGTTTTGTAGTAGGCCACAATAGCAGCATCCAGAAGTGAAAATTGAGAGCCTAACAATGAAGGTATAAGCAGGAAAGCTATAAATAACTGATAAAATTGCTCCTAAAGCATAGAAATATCTATTTAGGGGAAAACAGCTTAGCATGTCTTAAAATAAGCCACCATTTAATTAAACGGTACACGAAAATTAATGTTTATGACTTTTATGACTCTGATCACCATGAGGTTAAATTATAGTCTTTAAAAAAACTATGTTACTATTGTCAAGCCACATGAATGTACCTTAAAGTTGATCCATATGGTATTGTCATACTTTCCAGTGTACACTTTAGACTTTGAAACAAATCTACTAGAATGTAAGTATCACGATGTCAGGAACCATATTGGTCTTGTTTATCACTCTATTCCCAGAACTTAAAAGAGTATTCGGTAAACATTTATTGAATAAATAAATGAATCAATGAATTTTTTTTATGTACAGCTAATGTTAGAAAACTTTACATTAAGATGTTTAGAATACTCACAATTCATTCCTTTGCAATGTTGAAACAAATGAGATATCCTATAGTCTAAATGTATAAACCATGTGTACTATTCTTTTTGAGTAAATTTTCCACAAAAGTAATTTGTTATACCTAATTGAAGTGTATTTTATCTTTCTTTAGACACATGCCTGGACATACAAGTAGAGAAGTACTAATCATCTTCAGCAGCCTCACAACTTGCGATCCATCTAATATCTATGATCTAATCAAGGTAGAATCAATTTTATAATCAGTTTTCTTTACAATGCTAAAGAAAATTTTTTAGTGAATTTATTACCAGTTTTCAGAGCACTGTATTTTTCAGATACATTAATTGTTCAATGCTTTTTTTCTTTCTGCAAAACCCTCCATTTACTTGGATTCTACGAAGACACTAAAGGCAGCTAAAATTAGAGTGTCTGTTATTGGATTGTCTGCAGAGGTTCGGGTTTGCACTGTACTTGCTCGTGAAACTGGTGGTATGTATCTAGAATCTTCGATATTTACTCATAATTATGTAAGAAGTACAATTTATTAATTAAATTGGGACAGCCATTAAACTTAAATCAGTACACGTCCTGAAGTCTATATGAGTAGTCATCTTAAATATATCTTTGATTTTATAAGATACTATCTCAAAATGCAAGGAATTTTCATTAGTTATTTCAGTGTTCAGAGGAAGCTTTATAACTCTTGAAAAGCTAGAAATTTCCCTATATGTGAAATTTTATAACTTAGCTGTAAATCGTAATTATAGTTATTTGTAGAGAAGTCAATTTAAAGATTTTAAATAAGATTTTTGAAAATGATAATTTAACTTAAATATTATTTTGAAAATGTACATTTTCAGATAGTAAAACTTTTACAGAATTACATAGACATTATAATTCATTCTTATGTCTGGAAAGCTGATTTTATTTTCTTTTACTTTTCATCTTATTAGGCACATACCATGTTATTTTAGATGAAAGCCATTACAAAGAATTGCTAACACATCATGTTAGTCCTCCTCCTGCTAGCTCAAGTTCTGAATGCTCACTTATTCGAATGGGTAAGTGTTTATTTTGTGTTATTTTAAAATACACATTAACCTTCCTTCTTTCCTTCCTTCCTTCTTCCCTCCATTCTTTTCTCACTTTCTCTTCTTTTTTTTTTTTTTCATTTCACCTTTCCAAATGATCAGACTTAAATAATATGTTAAATCAGGGCAATAAAACTAAGGAGAGAACAAGCTATAAAGTAACAAATTTTCACAGTAACAGCTCCTAGGGGGCTCTACTCATCTCTAATTTCTTATGTGAATGAAGCCTTTCCCAGTGGCCCTGGAGAGAACAAATGGCTCCCTTCACTACACTTTCATTTATATTTCTCTTCATTTCTGCACTTACTAAAATATTTGAAATTTTAAAAAAAGATAAATAAAAAAATAAAATACACATTAAAAAATATATTTTGGCTCAAACGAGACTTCTCTTTCCATTTGCACAAGTTATTTTAACATTTAAGAATTTTTATAATTAGAGAAAATTATGCTGTTGAAGCAATTTTGGAAAATTGTGAAGTAAAAAAATTAAACTACTTGTAGTCTTATCACTCAGAACACTACTGACATTATTGTTAAGGCTAGAAAGGTATAAAGATACTGCATTTATAGAAAAATCCTTGTTGTATTAGGAAATTTACAAAAGTATAAAATCCTCTGTACTATTTGATCAAAACTTGTAATACACATTGCAAAGACACAAGGTTGCTGGAAGGTACATCAAACTGCTCAGTGTGATATTTTTGGGGAGAAGGAGAACGATAGGTTTTGCATCATTTAAAATTTTATTTTTTGTTTTCCTTTATTTTCCAAAAATTTTATGATGAACATTTAAATTTATAATTGAAAAAGACGTAACTGTTTAAATATAAAAAGAATCTCCTTGTTTAATATGCATTTTTTTTTAACTGTCAGTGAAATTGAATGCTTTTCTACCTTGTTTTGGGCCATTTATTATACTAGTCAACTGCTCTTTCCTATTTCCTCATCTGTAAAATTATATTAGTATCTGTCTCACTGTGTGTTACTAGGATTAAATTAATACAGATGAAGCATTTAGACTAATGCTTGACATAAACACTCAATACATCTTAGATATTATGTTGGCTGATCTTTTTTTTTTGATTTACTGATACATTTCCTAGCCCATTTTAAAGTTATTATTTACACTTATAATAATTTATTCTTCAAATTGTTTTGTCAGAACCATTTAGGAATATCAACCCATTTTCTGTCACCTGATGTAAATATTTTTTCAGTTGGTATTTACCTTTTATTTGTTTTGATATAGCGATAGATTTAAATTTTTATGTAATGAAATCTTTGTTTATGGTTTCTGCTTTTCTTGGACTTGTCTTCAAATTTAAAAATATATATGGAAAACAAACTCCCTGGGCTTGGGCATTCCAGAATTTTAACATAAGTGTATATACTTATATAAAGTGAAAAGAGACTATGTAATAGATTCTTTCATTGTATCAGGAACTATTTAAAAATTACAAACATTTTCTTTTTAAAAAGCAGTATGTATTTATTGTTATTAAATTAGAAAATATAGATATGAACTTTTGCATCTGAGACCATATGTATAGACAGACCTTTCTCCCATTTCCTCCACGTTTAATTTTTCTTATAATCTGGAATTGTAGTCAGTTTGACTGTGTAGTAATAAACATATTTAAAAGACAGGAAAGAACTTTTGTATAACTTTGTAGGCTCTGTGGTAGGAACATTTTTAGGTTCCTAGCCCTACAATTTTGTTATTTGCTTAGAAAAAGAAAGTAATATATTTTCTTCTATGAAGGATTTCCTCAGCATACCATTGCTTCTCTGTCTGATCAAGATGCAAAACCCTCTTTCAGCATGGCGTAAGTAAAAACCTTGAAACTGTCAGTGATGATACTTTTACATTTTTAATTCCCTACTATTAGTTTTAAATGAAAAAGATGGCTTGAGATGTAATGGCTTTGTAAAATATTACCTTTTATATAGCTGTAAAAAGAAGTGAGGACTATGTCTACTGTTGTGGAGTAATGTTTAGGAAATATTACTAAGTAAAACAAGGTAGAGAAAAGTGTATAGCATGCTACCAATCATCTAAGAAGAGGATCGCAATTTGAGTAGATATACATACTTGTTTATATTGATAACAAAAATAGTTAATAGAAATAAGCGAAAACTAAATGTTTACGTGGGCTTTGTGTGGAGAAAGGCAAAGGGATAGACCCTAGGCTTTTCTGAATATACTTTGTTTTAACTTTGGAACTTTACATTTTACATAATTATAAAGCAAAATTAAATTTAAGAAAGTAATTCTTTAATAATCACAATTCATACTACTGTAAAGGTATGCCAGCTGTAAAAGTATATTAGGGACTGGATTTAACTGCCTGCTTCCTGCCCGAAAACCAGACAAAATACATACAAACAGTTTTCAGACATTGGACAATAGACAGTTCAGATAATAATCCCTGAAAGAAGAGAAACAAATGAGGTAGACCCTATGATTGCAGCTTACTGTCCAGAGAGAATTTCCAAGCTGCAGTGCAGGGAGGGAAAACTCACACAGAGCCTAGAAGTCTTGCTTAGTTGAAGAAACAAAGTTCAGCATTTGGGGAGGCAGATGGCGTAGAGTACTAGAGAGTAAAGAGCTGCACACAGAGCTCTCGAGATCTGCAGAGACTTCCCCATGAGTTATTACCTGAGTATTGATCAGCACATTCCTGTGAGGGAACTACCAGGACCAGGGAAAGGAAAGGAGAACACAGAACAGCCCCTAGAGCTCACATGGGACAGGGTATAGCTCATGTTCCCACCAGTCAATTTGGAAAGACCTTTTAACACAACAGGCACTGAATGGAGTCCACAGTAATGGAACCAGATTAACCTTAGAGTAACAGCTAGTCTGGACATCCTAACAAACTTAAAAGCACATTTTGAACAGATCAAACTATTTCCAAATTACTTAAGTATAATCCAGGAAAAGCCCTAACCTATTGAAGGAAATACAAAAAAATCCAGCACCCAAAACAAAGCAAAATTCACAGTGTCTGGCAGCCAAAAATTACCAGGCATATAAAGAGGTCGGAAATACCCATAACAAGGAAAAAAATCGTAGAACAGAAATGTATCTAGAAATAACACAGTTGATAGAGTTAATAGACAAAGCGTAAAAACAGCTATTAAGTGTGTGTGTGTGTGTGTGTGTGTGTGTGTGTGTGTGTGTGTGTGTGTATATATATCTGTTAAAACAGCTATTATGTATATGTGTGTGTATATATAAACACATTCCATATGTTCAGGAAAGTAAAGGAGAATATGAGCATGATAAGAGATATGGAAGATAGAAAAAAGACCCAAATCAAATTTCTAGAGATGAAGAATACAATGTCTGAGATGAAAAATTAACAGCATATTAGTCACTGAAGAAGAAAAGATTAGTGAATTCATTGACACTAATGGAAATTCTTCAAAACAAAAATGTAGAGAGAAAAAAAAAATCATAAGTGAGCTATGAAAAACTTCAAGATTTCAAAATCAAGGTAGCATACTTTCTTTTTCTCTAACTGTTGACATCTTTATATATCACATTTTTAAAGTAATATTTTTCTCCCCACAGGCATTTAGATAGCAATACTGAGCCAGGACTTACATTAGGAGGCTATTTTTGTCCACAGTGTCGAGCAAAGTACTGTGAGCTTCCTGTTGAATGTAAAATCTGTGGTAAGAAACCAATTGTTTATTATTCAATAAACTAGTCTTGAATAACTTCTTACCTATACTGCTAATAAAATAATGTAAATATTAAGCTCTGCTTGTGTTTTCAGATTTGAGAAGAGAAATAGATTACTTTTATCACCAAGTGCCCAGTACTCTATTTCTAAGAATAAATATAGCGTTCTAGAAGAGTTTCCTGATTCTCTGAAAAAAAAAAAAAAAAGTTCTTTAAAGGCATTGCAGCAGATCTAGTAGACATTTTCATAGATCTTAACTTCATAAAGTAAATATATATAAAGAATAAGGAATTAATATAGAATTTTATTTTATTTATAAGTAAGCAATAGGCAAAGAGAGGTCACACACTTGGTGACAGAACTGAGACACCATCTTGGAATCTCCTTTAATGGTCATAGGTAATCTGAAGAAATAAATATTTGCAGTTCTAAAAAAAACTTGAAAATAATTTAGCCTAAGTTATATCATTTGACATTTCAGCCATGTTGTTATAACGTTTGGGCTATTGAACATGTCTCTCTGCTTTATGTGTTAGGTCTTACTTTGGTTTCTGCTCCCCATTTGGCACGATCTTACCATCATTTGTTTCCTTTGGATGCTTTTCAAGAAATTTCCAACGAAGAACATAATGGAGAAAGGTATATAAATTTTGATAAACTTATATCTGTTATAAGTAGTAATGTTTGAATACATCATTACTACATTTGAAAAGATAATTGTATTAACTTGGGCAATATTACTTCTAATATAGAAAATAAGATGTAGAATTGTCTTGATTATGACTGAAATGACTCATTATTTAACAGATCTGGCTCTTCAGAAGTCTATTAATTTCTTTATATCTACTATGTAAGAGTAGTGGTATACTAGTAAATCAGCTCCCCAAAAAGAAAAAAGAAACGCCCTGATTTTTAGCATTTGCTGATTTCCATGATGTAGAACTAGAAGATTTATCCAGAAGTTCTGATAAAATAATATGAGACATAAAATGTCAAATGAAGAGTAAGAAGAGAAATAGTTCAAGGGTATTTTCTACTATGAAAGGACAGAACTTTCTGGATTGAAAGGGACTGTCAGATGCCTGATATATTGAAGGAAAACAGACCCACACTAAAGTATATCATTGTGAAATTTCAGAATATATAGCAAAGTACTAACCGTAAACATTTCTAGAAAGGGAAAATTAGGTCACATAATCTGGAATTAAAATTATTTGGTTCTCATCAGCAACACTGGATGCTGACAGAGAGCAATTTCCTTCAAAATTTGTAGTGATAACTATTACTAACCTAAATACTATACCCAGCCAAGCTATCAATTAAATGTAGGTAGAATTAAGACATTTTCAGACTTAAAAGGTCTCAAAAAGAGACTTTCTGGGGAAGCTGTGGAAGAGATGCTTCAAAGGAACTGAGAAAGAGAATGAATGAAAGAATAGGGATATCTATCTAATTCAAAAGTGGCCAAAGAAAGCCCTAGGGTTACGATAAGGGAAAAGCCCAGACTGGCTTTTGTGCATCAAATATGTAAACAGTCAGTTCAATTTAAAGAAGGTCAGAATGCTCCAGGAGATATATCACAAGTCAAAAACTATAAAATTTCTAATGTAGTCAAACATGATGAGAGGATATTTAAACTTCATAGGGAAAGGTTGGGGCTGAATTAATGGTAATTACATAGAAAACTAACCTCGTGAATAACTATAATTATTAACTAGGAAAAAATGTTTTAAAGAGAAGAAAAGTTGTATTACATGGCTCAGCTGAATGTTTATATAGTCATAATAAATTAAACATTTAATATTGTTCTATCCAAAATGATTTAACTGCATAAATTGAGAATGACATTAGTTACACTTGTACATGCTATTGGTTCAAGAGAGTCGAAAGAGAATTAAATTCTCGTCTTCTGTAGTAGGAGGTTCATGGCCAATGCCTATAAAAAAACAAGACGTAGCACTATAAGCATAACTATAAGCATAAGCAAACAGTTAAATGTTTGAAAGTGCTCTGGGGAACTGGAAATAAAGAGAGAGGTGGGTAGGGAGGGAACTGCTATTTTGGGGAATAAGTTTTGAGAACTTTTAACTGTTTAAACCATTCCTTGAAGATTAAGCCCATATGCATCCATTATATACAAGTTAACTTCTCTCCTTTCCATCTAGAATTGTGCTAGCTGTTTTATTATCTTTGGGAGAACTGAAAAATAGTCACTCAAATCATTCTCTGTAGGGTTGGATTCTCTTGCAGAATCCCAGTTGAGAAAGTATGTTTATATTTAACCTTGATGAAAATAAAATTAGGGGTGGCTCCATAGTGTAGTGGTTAGCACGTCTGCTTTGCACGCAGTGTCTTGGGTTCGCGCCCCAGGTGGAGTCACGGACCATATCCCTCGTGCGCCAGGCCCCAGGTGCATGCCAGGAGCGTGTGGGAGGGGATGCCCCACCTTCAAGAGATCCAGTTCTTAAGGGGAAACGGCAACATCCATGGGTCAGAGGTGGAAGTGGGGGGAGGGATTAAAGAAGAGGGAAAAATATTAAATTTTTTTAAAGTAAGACTTTGAGCTGACTGTGGAATTTTCTTAAATTACTGGTATTCTTAACTCTCTGAAAAGTCATGTATAAATTAATTTTAAATAAAATTACTTATTAATTAAAGGATTTTGTTATTGAGAATTTGCAGAGCTATTTTAATGAGTAAACTCTAAGCAAAATGATTTTTAAACTTTTTCAGATATTGTTATGGATGTCAGGGGGAATTGAAAGACCAACATGTAAGTTCATGTGTTTTCCAAATATTAAGTATTATACAATAAATAATTGAAGAAATAGTATAAGTTTTCAGTAGATTATTGAACACTGGGCTCATATCAGGTTATTCCTTAGTTGTATAACAGTGAGTGGAGATAAAATGAGAGGACAGTAGTTTAAACAGTTATTTAGTAATTCTGCATTCTAATTTTGCTACAAAGATATTTCAGTACTTTCAATTGTCTTTAGTTTGCCAGCTAAACTGCATTTAGTTTGGAAGTGTTAAAAATTCTTTCTCTATATTATACTGTTATAACCCATTTTGAAGTTACCATTTAAGGTGGCCACAAGACCGAAGATTATGCCTCCATTTTGTGAATGAGGAAATATTTTAAAATTTTTTGAAGGGGGCCAATTTCGATGTATAAACTTATAAAAAAATGCAAATAAGATAGATCTAGTTTTAATTTTTTTTATTAATTTAGTTACATGTCCATATTTAAAACTGAACTATATAAAATATTAGTTGGAAGGATTGCTTGTTTATTCTACTCTCAGAACATTTCATAAAACAGTTTTATAAAGTTTACATGCCTTCTTGATGTCAGTAGTTTCATCCTCATTAGAACCACTTTTTGAATTATTTGACAGTTTTTAAGAACACATCTTTTTTTCTATGCTGTTTAAGATGTAATGATTTTCGAATCTGTGTATGATGCTGCCCCGGAAATTTTACCCCAGGCACAAGTATCCACATACTAATTAATACTAATAGAATAATGAGTTTTTCTTTTTATGTGTCTTTCGCCATATTCTTTAACGCTTTAATTAAAAGGGGAATATAACTTTTGCAATTGTGAGGTTGTTCCCTAGAAATGACTAAATCTTTGTTACATTTTCGTGCTTCTCTTTTTAATTGAATCAGATGACCTAAGCATTCAGAACTGGTACTGATTTCAGGTTCATGTGTTTTCCCCCAAATAATTACTTAAAATGAAGTAATTGAGAGTATCCTATAATATGAGAGACTTTAAGGACTCCAAAACAAAGCTATTCTCTCATTTCTAAAGAATATATATATTTTTTTTTTTTGGAAAAAAATATATTATCTTAGATTTGAGACTAGATAATAAATTAGAAGTAACAAAGCAGGTAGGTGAGTAAGAAAAAACTGATAGAGATGTGAAAGAACACAGCAACTTGAGTGTCTTCTAGCTACAGTCTGCTTACTTTTTGGAAACTACTTTTTAAATTTGCTTTTCTTCTTCTCACTACAGGTCTATGTTTGCCCTGTGTGCCAAAATGTTTTCTGTGTGGACTGTGATGTTTTTGTTCATGACTCTCTCCACTGTTGTCCTGGCTGTATTCATAATATTCCTACTCCTTCAGGTATTTGATTCCAGCATATAGTACACATTGTATGTGTTAAAAACAAAGTTGCAACTGTAAATAAAATGATTTTTTAGAAGAAGCTCCAGTTAAAACATGAAAAATAGTTCAAAAGGAACATCTGATTGAAGAACTTTTTGCTAAGAAAATGTAGTATTTTATTGAATTTTAAAATCTGTATCCTGTCACAGAAATACCTGGAATTCAGTAGTCCTTCTGTCATATAATTTTTGTTTTCTTTTATTTTGCATTATAATGTTTTCAGAGTTGTAATGCTTTATTGTATTTAAGTTACTTATAATGATTAAATTAATGTGATAATTTCATTTTTAATAATTAAATACAGAATTTTGGTGATTTATTTTTATTCATTTTTAGTGTAAAAAGGAAATTAAGTATAAGTGTAAATTCAGTGTAGGATGAAAATTAATAATTATGAAATTGATACACGTGAAATCATATGCTGCTACACCCACCCAAGGGATCTTTTTTGGCTTGACTAAATAATCAGAATATAATTATAAAATTAATATACCTGAATTATTTGTGGCTAAGACTGACAGAGGTCTTTTTAGACTTAAACATTCAAACTCACAAGATTACCATCGCTATACATGGCACCAACTTACTCAAAAGAATATTAAACAGGAAGAACAGGCTGCCAGTAGAGCAGCATCAGGCAGCCCCATTAGCAGTGGAAATCCTTGTAGCCATTCAGCCAGCACATTTTAGGTACACGACGATGAGATCCTCCAAAGGCCTCAAGGAGCAAGATCTCATAACAATTCCATAAGCACAACTTCCACGTTCCCCCGTAAGAGACATGTCAGTTTCAAGAGTCATCACACTCAGGAAAGCCTGAAGCATGAGGTTCCCATCAAATTATTTATAGTACATTCAATTCAGATACAATTTAGTAATCAGGGGTCATTTTTACCATAAGCAAAGTTGCCTAAAAATGTAGTTGACATTCCTCTTTATCAGTTACCATGATAACAGAGCTAGAAAACTTAACTGAAGGTGAGATTTATGTGGAGCGAAGGAAAAGGCCTTGTTAATCTTTTCAGTCTCATATGCTGAACTTATTGCTTTAAATTTTCCTCTAATTGGTAAGTATTTTATTTAATGGAGTGTATCTTAATACTACCATTTTGGTCGTTTGATGTCTGAGGCTGGTTTACCTTATAGTTCAAGCTGATGAAAGTTGTGGTATCCATCCCTGTTAGCTTCACTCAGGTTCATACCCAGGGACTATTTAACTTAATCCTCTTCAACTTTTCCACTCTAGGTCATCAGAAAAACTTAGGTGAAAAAGTATGATTAGGCCTATTTCAGGTTTATTTAAATGTGGATATACCATTATAGGCATAACTCTTTTCAGGGTATACACTTTTGAGTGTGAATTAGGTTTCCATAGCAATGGTATGTTTATTTTAAATGTGTAAACTAGTCACTCTAGATTGAGTTTCTCTATGATTCATGATTTAATAAATAACAATCCTTAGAGAAGTACATTATCAGAACAATTTAATCCCAATCTGGAGCGAGTCTATTCAATAAATCTTGGATGGAGCCTAGGAATATGCACACACACCCAGAACATAATGTGACCAAAGCCACAGACCTTTCTCCCGGGAGTCATATTCTTTGAACCTAGACCCAAATGGTTCTTTTTGGAACTATTTATGGAAACAGATTTCAGCTCTAGGTAACAAGGTAATTGCTGTCTTCTTCCTTCTCTGTCAACAGAGGTATCAGTGGCTTATAGGAGATGCCTTTAACATAATCGGAGTATTCTATCTCCCCCTACCTGACTTAGAAGAAAGGCCACGAGTGGTCACCTCTTGAAAAGTTACTAGAATATATTAGAGATACACCCTCACTACTGTATAAAAAAGGAATATTCAGTGCATTATTTTGCCTGTATACTTGATAAGGTTAAGGTGGATATGTTAGTTAGGCTTAAGGAGGAAATTCCTTTTTCACAATTATAAAGAAAGTCCTGTCTTGTTTAAAGTTGTTTGTTTGTTTGTTTTTTTAAATGCCTACAGCACCTGGTATTCTTAGGTGGTCTCCAATCCAAGTACTAACGAGGCCCGACCTTAGCTTCCGAGATCAGACGAGATCGGGCACGTTCAGGGTGGCATGGCCATACACCTGTCTTGTTTAAGATTACAGAAATAGAAATAGTGTTCTAAAACTATTAGTTCTGGCCTTTAATTTCCCTCATGGAACTCCACAGTATACTACAATAGTGAAGGAAACTTTAATTTAGAGATCTTTTTGAATAGTATATCTTTTCTGAGTTCTGCTGTTTGATTAAATAGAAAACTTCTTAACATTTCATTATAAAAGTAGATTTATCTTAAATACTTTTAAGTACACACATTTTACTTCATGCTCCTTTTTATGTGGACTGACAATCTTTATCTTCTACTCCATTTATATTTAATGTTCCTAATGATATATTTGGGTTTAAATCTATCATCTCATTTATGCTGTTTGTTTCAACTATTCCATCTTTATTTTTTCTCTTCTTATTTGCCTTTTTTGGATTGATTGTTTTCTACCATTTTATGTTTTTCCTCAACTAGTTGGAAAATTATATACTCTTATTTTTATTATTTTAATGGTTACTCTAGAAATTATAATATACTTTCTTAACTTGGGTCCTCTAGAAAGTAGAACCTGAGGCAAAGATGAAAGTGTTGTTCCTTTACTCGGGAGGTGCAGATCCAGGGGAATGAGGGTGGGGAAGAAAAAGGAAATTGAGGCAAGGAAAAAATTGATGCAGTGTGTTACCACAGTGGCCAGGCTTAGTGACAAGCTGTGAAGATTCATAGGAGTCTCCCAGCAAGTGTGTTCACTTTGAGAGTGGGACTTCTCCAGAACTGCTCCCCTCTGAGCAGTTCATTGAAGGAAGGAAGGTAGGAATAATACAGTTTCTTCTTTCATCTCACATTCCCATTGGTTAAAGTTTGCTACACAGGGCTGTGTCATCTGGTCCTTTGGCAGCTGTTCAGGAAGCCAGATCTTGTGTTCAGTGGTGTGATGTTGCAGCCAGCTCTGGAAGGTGGAGGGGCACTTTAGATCAGGTAGGCTTGGTGTGCTTCAATTTGGACTCCAGCCAGCTCAGGAAGCTGGGCAACAGCGGCAGCAGTGTGGAATAGGAGGCAAGCAACACCTTGGAAAAAAGAAAGCAGCCAGGGGAATCTGAGGAGGCATTAGGAGTTTGTGTCCAATACTTCCATAACATCAAAATCTAAAGTTAATATCTACCTTTACCCTTCCATAGATAATACATTTAACCTCATTTACCTCCTTTCTCATTTATATATTGTTATTGTCATATATCTCTTTTTTGTTTCACAAGACATTAATACTTGTTTTAGTCAGTGTTTATTAAGATTTAATAACATTTACCACTTTTTTGACTCTTCATTTCTTCTTACATCGCAGATCTATTTAAGATCGTCACCTGAAGTACAACCTTTAGAATACACTAGTATTCAAGGTATATAGTATGCTCCCTATTATGTGAGGAAGAAGGAAGAATAGACTATATTTTTGTATTAGAGAAAAGATACTGGAAAACAACAGGAAATCAATGAAACCGAAAGTTGGTTCAACAAAATCGAAAAATCTTTAGGTAGATTGACCAATAGGAAAAAAAAAAGAAAACTGAAATTACTAAGATCAGGAATAAAAAAGCAGATATCGCTGTGGACTTTATAAAAATAAAGATTATAAGGGGAGATGAGTGAACGTTGATGGGTGTAATGAACATGTTCTAAAATTGATTGTGGTGACGATCATTCAACTCTATGAACATACTAGAAACCATTGGAAGTTGTGGTGAAGCAAATGAAAATAATGTAGCTAATGTTAGCTGTTAGTGTGGGCCTGATTAATAACACAAAAGCAATCATGTTTATCAGGTAAGGTAGTAAGTGTGGAGCTGGAGTTTGGAGAGGAACTGTAATAAAATTTCTTTTTCATTTATTTGGGTCAGTTCAAGCAATATATTTTCTACCTATATGTGGCAGTATGTGTAGTGTTTCTATCTTGTTGTGACCTGTATGTGGCAACATGCACTGTTTCTATTTTGTTGCGACCTCTTTTGCCCTTGAGAATAACTATCTATACAAGGTGAAGACTGGCAGTACTATTTGGAGGCTTAGTACATGCAGACTAAGGGAAAGGCCCTGGGACTGAAAATCTACCTCCATAAACTTAGGACAGGGAAAGACGGAAGAAAGAGGCTGGCCA
The DNA here is from genome assembly GCF_000151845.1 of Pteropus vampyrus. Lineage (NCBI taxonomy): Eukaryota > Metazoa > Chordata > Mammalia > Chiroptera > Pteropodidae > Pteropus > Pteropus vampyrus. Next base: position 2,687,671 of record NW_011888994.1, on the reverse strand, counting down.
CTCCAGTATGTTAATTAGTACAGTTTGTAAGAGAACTACATACCAGGAGTGTCTTGGGCAGCTACAAGATGAAATGGACTTGTACTGCTTGCAAGGCACCCAAGAATTATATAGAACAAGGTGAGATAGTTACCAGTGCTGGTGTATGACTAGTCCTGGGTACAAGTAAATGCTTTACATGTTTGACCAGATCAGGACAATGGCCTGTCCCAGAAACCAGCACATAGTGGGAGGCAGGGAAGGACTACTGGTTTATGTCAGAATGAGCATTGGTTATGATCAGTCTCCAAGTGGGGTTAGTAGGAAGCAAATCTCCCCCTTCTGGCCTAGGGCCAGCTCATGGGTCAGGCAGCCATTGTGTCTTGGAATAGTCTCTCCTCCACAAAACTAAAGGAAAATGTTTAGATTCAAAGCATGTAAGTCCTGTATTTTAGGACCAGCTGTGACCCACTATATACCTGAATACATGTCATAATCAAAACACATGTCACAACAGTGAGGGGACAGCAGGATTTCTGCTTACAATGACAGGAAAGAAGAACCATAATCATTTTGTAAGATTTTGCAATACTTTTGAACTTCCTTATGTCTGTGGTCAAATAGATTCAGGTGTCTGTATCTCTGTAATGATTGGCAAATTCATAACATGAAATTGATGCAGGACAGAGCAAATTTCCCCAAGGGTGGGAGAGACCAAGTTCTGTACCGTGAGAAGAAGAGTCCTTTGGTTGGCGGAGAGTGTAGAGTGTAGTGTGGAGAATGGGTTGTTAGCAATCCCAGCAAAAATCTTGCTTTGTTCTGAAGGTGTCCTCTTGGTCTGGCTGCAGGGCTGAGCAGCATATTGCAGTCTCTGATTACGGCTTTATTAACATTTTAATTCTCTTGCTTCCTCCCTACATTAAACTGATTTCATGAATGGTGACAAAGAAGGGTACAGCCAGTCTTCAGGAAGTGGGGTGGTAGAATTGCAAGGCCTTTAATCAGTGGCAGAGTTTAGGAGAAAGGGCAAGAAGTTTGGGTCCGTGGGGCCTAGAGTAAAGGCAGAAAGGGCATAGGAGGTTGTCATGCTTCTGGGAAGCCGGTTTGGGAATGTCTTTATACCCCTCTAGGGTCCTGTTCTTTAGAAGATTCATTATTCTCTTTGTACGTTCCCTAATTCTGTTCTGGGGAAACCTATTAAAAGATGGACTGGGGGGCTCTGATGGGGTCCTTATGGGATTTAAATTTTTTATTTCACCTGACTAAATTGCTATTTGTGTCACACCTCAGGCCAGGACCCTGGAAATAATACACAATTTTTTCATTTGTTAACTCAACAAACCTTGTATATTTGCTATCTAACAGGATCCTAGGCAGTAGGATACAGACACCAAAAAGGACACAAGCCTTAACCTTATGGATCTGTGAACTTCCCAGCCTAGAAGGCAGACCTATAAAGAAGTCAGTGTGAAAATGTGAATACTATGCCAAATGCTATGGGAATGTAGAAGAGAAGCTATAAAATAGGCTTGGAGGCAAACTCAAATGCCTAAGGGGCCAGGCAGATAGATAATGCAAGTTAAGTGGAAGCCTAGTTACTGCAACGTGGTGGCATCTGGAAAGTACAAGTTCCTCCTAAAAGAGGCAGCCTCTAGATTCTGGGCTCAGGGATAGAAGAGAGATGTAATTTTCACTGTGCATTCTTTTGTACCTTTGAATGTTATACGTGTGCTTTTGTTACCTTGTTAAAAAAAAAACAAACATTAAAAATTTTTAAATTAAATGTATTAGGAGTGACACTGGCCAATAAGATTATATAATTTTCAAGTGTACAATTCAGTAATGCATCATCTGTATATTGTATTGTGTATTCAGCACCCAAAATCAAGTCTTCTTTCGTCACCGTGCATTTGACCTCCTTTTTACCCTCTTCTGCCTCGTCCCACCCATCTTCCTCTCTGGTAACCACCATACTGTTGTCTGTGTCTATGAGTTTTTGTTTGTTTTTTTTTTTGCTTTCTGTTTTATAGCCCACATATGATTGAAATCATATGGTTCTTGTTTGCTTCTGTCTGACTTATTTCGCTTTGCATGATATTCTCAAGATCCATCCATGTTGTCGCAAATGGTAGTATTTCATCTTTTCTTTTGGCTGAGTAGTGTGCGTGTATATCACATCTTTATCTAGTCCTCCATTGAAGGACACTTAGGTTTTTTCCACATCTTGGTCACCGTGAATAATGCAGCAGTGAACATAGGGGTACTTACATCTTTACGAATAAATGTTAAAAAAAAAAAAAAAAGGATTTTTAAAGGAGGTAACCATTTCTCAGCTCCCACCATTTTTTCCCTTCTGAGAATATAGGTCCCCTGGTGTCATATGTTTTGATATTTAAAGAGAATATGAAAAACTGGATTTTTAAGTTCTCCTAAGTTTTAAATGTCTGCATCTAATTTTTAAGAACCATAAAGGCTAAATAAAACTTATCTGCAGGTCACCAGTTTACGAACTGGCCTGGCCTATCCCTCCTCTATTCCTTATCATCAGGGCAGATAATCTTTTAATTTTCAGGTGTCAGGCTTTCCTGGGACATATCCCACTTAGGAGGTCATTCAGTTCAGATTTTGGGTATTAAGAATTGATTCTTTGGAGGAAGAGAGATCTTTTAAGGATCTCTATAGTTAATGATTCTAAGGGTGATGACTGGACTTGTAGCATCAGCATCATCTGGGAACAAGTTAGAAATGCATACTCATAGGCCCTATCATATACCTATCGAATCAGAAACTCGGGGGGTGGGCCTAGCAATGTTTTAACAAATCCCCCAGGTGATTATGATAAGTGCTAAAGTGTGAGAACCCCTGCCTCTAATCTTGTTATAGAGATACATAGGTAACTTAAAAACAGGTCCTGATAATAGAATTCTACTGAACTTAAAAAGAAAAAATTAACTCAGGTAACTTTACAGTAAACAAGTCCCAAACATGGAATTGCTTTTTCATTCTTTAGATTGTCATTAAACATTAATGAATTTGTATATGTACTTAAATTATTTTAATCAAATTTATTGAGTTGTAATTAACATACAATAAAATGTTCCCATTTTAAGTGGGAGGTTTGATGCCTTTTAGCAAATGTATATACACCCATGCAGCGACCTCCACGACTGAAAGGGAACGTTTTCATCACTCATCACGTGCATCTGGCCACTTTGTTCTCATTACTCCCCAGTATTTCAAGTACTGGGTACCACTAATCTGTTTTCTATCATTGTAGATTATATTTGCCTGTTATACACTTTCTTACAGATCGAATCATACGGTACACATGGCTTCTTTTGCCTAGCGTAATGTTTTGGGGATTCATCCATGTTGTGTGTATCAATAGTTTGTTCCTTCATACTGCCTACTAGTGTTCCATCGCCTGGATACTTTATCATTTTTTTATTCTCAATAGATATTGAGGTGATTTCTGGCTTTTTGGTTGTTTTAAATAGAACTACTATGAACATTCCTTTATAAGTCTTTGTGTGTTCATATGTTTTCATTTTTCCTTTGGTAAATATGTAAGAATGGAATTACTAGGTTGAATGTAATTAACTTACATGACACTGCCCAGTTCATGTTTTTTCCAAGGAATTGCACCATTTTACACTCCCACACCCTTAACCAACAGCTGGTATTCTATAATCCAGATGTTAATTTTTAGAACATTTTTGCAACCTAGAGTAGGCAATGATTTCTTAGGACACAAAAAGCATCTATCATAAAAGAAAAAATTAAAATCAGACATCAAAATTTAAAACATCTGCCTTGAAAGACACTATTAAGAAAACAAAAAGACAATTCACAAGCTGAGAGAATATGTTTGCAATGCAAACATCTAAGGACTGGAATCTAAAATATATAAAGAATTCTTGCAATTCAGTAATAATAAGGTAAACAATCCAATTTTTAAATGGGCAAAAGTTTGATCATTTTGCCAAAGAAGATATATGACTATCTGTAACGCAGGAGCTCCAGGCTTGGAACTTGCACCTGGGCTTTGGATGTTCCGAAAAAACCACCAGGAGGACATGCCGTTTATTACTCATGAGGCAGGGGAGCTCAGATGGCAGCTGGTCGGAGCTGCAAGAAAAAGGTGCTGCTGACAAAGAACAAGCAACATTTTATACACACAGGCAGAGGGAGAGGTTATCTCATTGTAACCACCTGTGCTGCTTGGTTACAAGAGCTGGTTACAGGAGCAGATAAGTCCATGGGAACTGCAGAAAGAGTCCTTGCGAGCAGGCACTGCCAAGAGCCCTTTCTGTACTGCCTTCTTTATGACTGCTGACCAAGCAGCCATCTTGTCTTCTGAGTATGTGGAGAGGCTGTGTTCTGAATTAACCCCACAATATCCAGCGAAACATTAAATTAAAACCATACTGAGATAACGTACCCTGATAATAGAATTCTACTGAACTTAAAAAGAAAAAATTAACTCAGGTAACTTTACAGTAAACAAGTCCCAAACATGGAATTGCTTTTTCATTCTTTAGATTGTCATTAAACATTAATGAATTTGTATATGTACTTAAATTATTTTAATCAAATTTATTGAGTTGTAATTAACATACAATAAAATGTTCCCATTTTAAGTGGGAGGTTTGATGCCTTTTAGCAAATGTATATACACCCATGCAGCGACCTCCACGACTGAAAGGGAACGTTTTCATCACTCATCACGTGCATCTGGCCACTTTGTTCTCATTACTCCCCAGTATTTCAAGTACTGGGTACCACTAATCTGTTTTCTATCATTGTAGATTATATTTGCCTGTTATACACTTTCTTACAGATCGAATCATACGGTACACATGGCTTCTTTTGCCTAGCGTAATGTTTTGGGGATTCATCCATGTTGTGTGTATCAATAGTTTGTTCCTTCATACTGCCTACTAGTGTTCCATCGCCTGGATACTTTATCATTTTTTTATTCTCAATAGATATTGAGGTGATTTCTGGCTTTTTGGTTGTTTTAAATAGAACTACTATGAACATTCCTTTATAAGTCTTTGTGTGTTCATATGTTTTCATTTTTCCTTTGGTAAATATGTAAGAATGGAATTACTAGGTTGAATGTAATTAACTTACATGACACTGCCCAGTTCATGTTTTTTCCAAGGAATTGCACCATTTTACACTCCCACACCCTTAACCAACAGCTGGTATTCTATAATCCAGATGTTAATTTTTAGAACATTTTTGCAACCTAGAGTAGGCAATGATTTCTTAGGACACAAAAAGCATCTATCATAAAAGAAAAAATTAAAATCAGACATCAAAATTTAAAACATCTGCCTTGAAAGACACTATTAAGAAAACAAAAAGACAATTCACAAGCTGAGAGAATATGTTTGCAATGCAAACATCTAAGGACTGGAATCTAAAATATATAAAGAATTCTTGCAATTCAGTAATAATAAGGTAAACAATCCAATTTTTAAATGGGCAAAAGTTTGATCATTTTGCCAAAGAAGATATATGACTATCTGTAACGCAGGAGCTCCAGGCTTGGAACTTGCACCTGGGCTTTGGATGTTCCGAAAAAACCACCAGGAGGACATGCCGTTTATTACTCATGAGGCAGGGGAGCTCAGATGGCAGCTGGTCGGAGCTGCAAGAAAAAGGTGCTGCTGACAAAGAACAAGCAACATTTTATACACACAGGCAGAGGGAGAGGTTATCTCATTGTAACCACCTGTGCTGCTTGGTTACAAGAGCTGGTTACAGGAGCAGATAAGTCCATGGGAACTGCAGAAAGAGTCCTTGCGAGCAGGCACTGCCAAGAGCCCTTTCTGTACTGCCTTCTTTATGACTGCTGACCAAGCAGCCATCTTGTCTTCTGAGTATGTGGAGAGGCTGTGTTCTGAATTAACCCCACAATATCCAGCGAAACATTAAATTAAAACCATGCTGAGATAACGTACATATGCCTTAGAATGGCTAAACTTAAATACTACTCTCTGTGCGTATGTGCTTTTGGTTGAAAAAAGTCATTGAAAAGAGTATTACTTTAAAACTCAAAACATCGAATCCTCTTCAGATTGGGTAGTGGACATTTGTGAGTGTATGTTTGCATTTTGTTTTTGGCTACCTAGTTTTTTAATTGCCTTCCTTTGAGAATTGTTTCCCCTTCCTGCCATATAGAGGTGATATTTGGATACTTTTCCATTCAAGGCTATGCAGAAGTTTTCAGCGTCACTAGGAATCAAAAAGGAGTTCTTTCAACTGATAAAAGGTCTCCACTAGAAATCTACAACACCATATTTAGTGGTCAAAATTTCTGCCAAAGTCAAGAATAAATAGGATATCAATTATTCCTGTTATTAAGCAACATTATATTAAAGGGTATAGTCAATGCAACAAGACAAAATGAAAAGACCGTAAAAGACAAAACTGTCATAATATTCAGATAATACAAATATCTACTTAGAAAATCCAACAGGATTTATAATCATACATTAAAAATAGACCAGCATGAGTCCTATAGATCATCAATATTTAGAAAAACAGAATAGTAAAAAAAAATGCAAATCATAAGGGCAACAAAATCGACAAGGTGCTACAATAAATGTAATGTGTGTTGGACTGAGATGCACACGTTATTGGTAAAAAAAAAAAAAAAGTTTATTGGCAGATAGAAGGGTCAGCAGTGTGGAGAGGTTCCCTTGACCTCTGGGCTTGCTGTAAAAAGAATTGTGGATCTAGGAGCAGCTGGATTGTCATTAAATATTAATGGAAAGTGCTTCAAAAGAACACTGTCTTTGTAACATTATACATGTTCACACAAAATTTAGGAGGAACTGGTGAATAGCTGGTCAACTATATAACAATGATTGCTTCTTGGCTGGGTGAATGGCCTTGTTGGACTTCGCCAGAGGAGTTCACATACCAGTACTCCTGGTAACAGCTGGAAAGAAGCCTTGCTAACAGCAATTTGTTCAACTATGCTTTCTGGGATACCTGGGTTTGCCTTTCCTTAAAATCTAGCCTTATGGCAGCATAACAGTGGTTAAAAGTGCAGACTCTAGCAAGACTCTGGTTAATCTGAACCCCTATGTGCATGAGTTTCCACATCAGTGAAATGGAAATAATAATATCTCCTTCATATGGACTGTTAAAGGGATTAAATGGACATATCTAAAGTGCCTGGCAATTAGTCATCTAAATAAGTTTTAGTTCTTATTGGTAATAATTACACGATATTATTGAAATGATTTTTAAAAGTATAAACCCTGAAAAAATAAGAAAGCAAAAGGGGACCATCAACACATAGAGTATTTCTGAAAAGAATTTTTCCCCTCTTTAATGCCTCCCCTACACACACTTCCACCCCTGAGCTACGGATGTTGCCCTCCCCCCGCTTTTTTTTTTTAAGGGCTGGATCTCTGAAGGCGGGGAGGAGGGGCGACAGGGCATCTCCCCGCCCATGAGGTTGCTGTGCACACGGAGGTCTTGTCTGTGGCTCCAGCTGGGGTGCGAACCCAGGATCTTCTGCATGTAAAGCAGACATGCTAAACACTACACTGTGGAGCCACTCCCCCAACTTTTGAAATTTTTAACCATAATTTTGACCATTTAGCTTTTAAATTGCCTAATTCTTAAACATAAATTGAAAACCAGGGATCAGTATTCATTTGAGGAAAGCTGATAATGTGAAAATAAAAAAGTAAATGACAATAGCCTTTGAATAAACAGATAATTCAGGAGACAGATGAACTAAACATTAGTATTGATAAAATTAATCAGGACTCACAAAAATGGAGGCCATCACGGTGGCCCGGCCCAAGTCACAAATCAACCTAAGTCAGCCTGCACTTACAGAAACAAATGGAATAGTAGTACTCAATGAAGCAGGCCAAAAGAAACCGCAGCATAAACACAGGTATAACCTGTTGGAGGCTATTTACCCTGCATAGAACGCTGGAGCAGCTGGGGACTTGGAACACCAGGTGAGGAGGAGGGCAGGGATGATGGGAAGGGCTGAAAACTGGGTGAGACTAATTTAAAATCTGTGCGTGGAACAGTTGGCTCCTTCTACCCCAGAATCAGATTATTTGATAGACAGGTGTTAACCCTGAGGCAAAAACTTAGATGATCCTTCTCTTTAAAAAAAATTTGAATAAACTGTTTCAGCTGACTTGAAGGAGCCAGTGTGGGCACTGGCATCCCAAAACAGAATCTTTCAAGAACGGGTCATTTTATGCTCAAGGAACATCTGAGGTGAGCTTTCAGCTGCTAGCTCTGTCTTTACAGGTAACTTGAAATCATTTTCTGAGATGTTCGTCTGACATTTAGGGCTTCTCCAGGGTAAATCTTGGCTCCTCAGTCTGGTCTCCATAAAGTAAATGGTTTAAGTTCACGTGGCTTTTAATTAGATTTTTAACCATAATTTTGACCAATCAGCTTTTAAATTGCCTAATTCTTAAACATAAATCGAAAACCAAGGATCAGTATTCATTTGAGGAAAGCTGGTCATGTGGGGAAAAAAAAAGTAAATGACAATAGCCTTTGAAGAAACAGATAATTCAGGAGACAGATGAACCAAGCATTAGCATTGATTAAGTTAATTTGTCAGGACCCACAAAATGGAGGCCACCACAATGACCCAGCCCAAGTCACAAAACGAACACACCTATCATGGAAATGCTACCCCAATCACGATTCTCCAGCTCAGCTTTAGCTGGTTTACTTTCCTCTAGAAAATAGGACTGTGGCCTTATAAGGAAATCTTCTCCTCTTAGCCAATCATGCCATTGACACGATGCCTCTTTTCTATGTAACTTGCTCTTGCCCCAAGTCGCTGGGGGACAGTGCTTGTGAGGCTCTGTGTTTTCCTGGCCCATGCACTGTTTTTCCTTGAGTCAGGAACATCAAACCCATTATTAAATTATTTAATTTTGTCATTTGACAATGTCATAGCAGATATTCAGAAAGATTGCATTGGTTAAAAGAATTAGATGTCATGAAATTAAGGATCAGAGAAGAAAGAGCTGTGGGAAATTAAAAGTATATTCGCTGAAATTAGGAGTTACTATTGTAGAGTTGGAAGATAAAGAGAGGAAATCTCTCCAAAAATAGAGCAAAAGCACTAAGGAGTATATGAGGGGAAATAAAGGATAAGAATTTAGGTGATCAATTAAATCCCCATCTAAATAATGGGAATACCATAAAAAAGTAAAATAAGAATAGTAGACAGTAGGAAATTATCAAAGAAATTATAGAAGATAATTTCCCAGGGCTGATGGGATAGCCATGTGTTCAGACTGAGTGCACAGTACAATGAATGTAGAAAGACCCCACACTTAGACACATTTTGAAATTTTATAACCCCAAGGATAAAAGAGAAAATCCTAAAAGATAATCAGAAAGATAGACACTGTCACCATCAAAGACATAAAACTTATACTAGCTCCATAACCATTAACCAATCTTAACAGTTTAGAAAAAAATACTTCCCGTTGTGGGACTTGGTAGGTTTCGCTGTTCCTCTTGGGTCCTGACTAAGCTCTCTTGACTCAATACCCTAGAGCATTTACTGGTCATTTCTCAGAGAACTGAAACTTGTTTTGAGTTTCAGCTCCTCAAATATTTTCTCATTGCTTCCTATCAAAGGACAAACTCATTTGTACTCGAGCCACATATTCTTCCACGGGGCATTTTCCTTCCACGTGGCTGGGACTCTGGACAACCTCTAGGTAAGCAAATTACCTTTTCTGGCAAAGGTGCTTTCTTCCACACCTAACTTTTGACCCTCGTATTTCTTTTATTCTTGTTTCTCTCTTTGGAAGCAAGAGGACAAGCACAGGAGTCACACAGACTTAGTTCCAAGACACTGTTGCCTCATTGGCACTCTGAGCACTTGTAGTCAAAGGACATAAAATCTGGAAAGGGCCTTGGAGATCTCTCCGCCCCAGACACAGCCTTGGAATTAGCAGAACTGACCACTGACCCATCAAAATTGATCCCAGTTGGCTTTTTGCAACCCTGTGCTTATTTATCTCCAAGGAGGCCTGGAGCCACGGTGCTCTCTCAGCCAAACCTGAATGGAATGCACTAACTGGTGATTAATGTACTCCTGTGCTAGGGTCTGAGACAGACCAGGGGACAGCCTGTACCACCTTGTTTCTGATTTAGAGACTGGTCATGCATCCTAGTTTTGGCCACATTGACCAGAGGGGTATAATCAGAAGAGATTGTGGTTTCCCCAAGACTAAGGTATCTTGCACCTATCTAGGTGGTTAATTATCTAAAATGCAGCACAGCCTATACAACTGAGAAAGGCCCCCAGGAAATGGGCCTGGGATCAGAGACCTCTTTGACGTTTGCCTGTTTATTTTTATTTTTGTTTTTTATACTTTACCCTTATTAAAGTCTTATGTAAGTATACTATGGAGAGTCCTGTGAGTTTTTTCAAGTATGTGTAATTGCTGAAGATAGCACGGTGAATGGGATAATTGAAAGTTTTTGGCTTTATAATTTAAATGATGGCTAAGGCTTTGGGAGAAAGAAAGATGAAAAATGGAAGAAAGATATAGAACCAGCCTGGCTGCTGAGGAATCCCTGGTTTCAATTTACTCGAGTACTATAGCAACTGATGGGAGGAAAAGTACAGCAATGGAATTAGAAGGCGGTCAGTCCAGAGCCAAAGGAAATAGATAAGTAGATTAAAACAGAAATTCATATAGAGGGGACGTCAGCCAAGGATACTGTGCCTTGGCTGGTTTTGGCTGCTTTGGCAAAAATGAAAGTAAGAAGGAGCCCTAGGCTGCCAAGACCACCAAGCTTTGGCTGGTTTCCTCTGTAAAGGGAAGGAATGAGGCCAAAGATGAGAGGTGGGTAGATACTTCTTTTGGTCAGAATGAGACACTCATCTGATAAATAATAACCACTAAAGAGGCTCTACAGGGAGAGGGCATCAAGAGAACTGAAATAAAGAAGCTACTCAGTCAAAAAGCTAAGTAACCCTGTGGACTGATATAGGAGCTCCTTGAAGAAACTCTGCTGAAATGGACTTAATGCATTATTGACAAAGGAGTTCTTTTCCTTGCAATAGGTACTGGCAAATGAGGGACATGCTTGGTCTTAATCGAGATCTTGTATTATTTACAACTTTTGCAGAAATGTGGGTAGATGGGCAAATTGCAGATGAGCTGAGCTGGATAAAGGCGGGGACACATAAAACACACCTTGTAAAGCGGAACCATCCAACTCCACCTGTGGGTATCAAATGGAATATTTCTGAGGTTCTTGGAATGTTGAGGGTGCAAGCAAGCATCTTTGGACTTGTTATGTGACGATACTAAGGTATTCCCTATTTCATATCTTTGATTTAAGTGATGATCGATGCTGTGATAAGAGGGCCTCCAACTGCTTGGACTCCATGTGACCTTACTGGTCGGAGGGCAGGATGGCGTGAGAGACGCTATCGCAGACCTACTAGCATATTTGCTCCCAATTGGGCTGAATGATGAACAAAGATCAGTATTATTCAGAAGAAAAGAAACAGTAAGAATAAAAGGGCTGAAAAAAATCTCAGGGCTAGTAAAACAAGAGGAAGTTCATTAACCTACTCTTCCTTCCCTTTTCAGAAAATGGCCACTCAGGAGACGGCCACTGAAGAGAAGATTTCCCAGTTTGATTACACTACACTCCTGGAGCTGTCTAATCATCTAGGCCTAGATGCAGTTCAATTTGCAAAGCAAATGGAAGAAGAGGAACAGGAGAAACGAGAAAAAATGCAGAAAGGCTTTAATTCAGAAATGCGCGGTGAAGCAAAAAGGTTAAAGACTTTTGTGACCTATAAGTCCTACAGCTCATGGACACCACAGGAGATGGCAGCGGCTGGGTTTTATTTCACTGGTGTACAATCTGGGATTCAGTGCTTCTGCTGTAGCTTAATACTGTTTGGGACCAGCCTCCGGAGACTCCCCATAGGAGACCACAAAAGGTTTCATCCAGATTGTGAGTTCCTTTTGGGCAAAGATGTTGGTAACATTGCCAAGTACGATATAAGAGTTAAGAATCCAGAGAAAAAGCTGAGAGGAGACAAAGCAAGGTACCAAGAAGATAAGGCGAGACTTGAATCCTTTGAGGACTGGCCATTTTATGTCCACAGGGTATCCCCAAGGGAGCTCTCGGCGGCTGGCTTTGTCTTTACAGGTAATTCGAAATCATTTCCTGAAGTGTTTCTCTGGAGTTTTAATTTAGGTTCCATAGTTCAGTTGCAGTATTTTGTGAATCTTTCCTCACTTGTTAAATGTGTTGCAATAGGTATAATAATATATTTTATTAAAATTCAACTTCAGTAATAGGAATAATAATATATCTTATTAAAATTCAACTTCAGTAATTTTACTTTAGCTTTATTTTGTTTCATACAGCGTGTTAATTTGCCAAATATATGTAAAACAAGCAGTTATTTTTCCTTAAATTCAGACCATAGACAATACTGACTGCATTCTTAAGGTCCTGAAAACAAATTGAGGTCAGCATGACTCCAAGTCTCACCTACCTTTCTTTTGCTGCTCTTACTTGATTTTTCTTTGATTCTTTTAATTGCTGCAATATTGAAGGGATTTGTCTGTTAGTTGGTTGGTTGGTTGTTAATCTTAGGGCTAACTCTACTGTTAGAGCAAACTGCATTTCAGAAAATTGCACTTTGAATTGTCCTAGCCATGCCATAAATGCTATGACAGAGGTGCATGAGAATTGTAATAACTATAACAGCTATCATTTACTAAATATTTACTTGATGCTAGACACAGATTAAGCACTAATTCTGATCCAACAAACTTGCTCTTCCCTCCATTTCACAGTTGAGTTCACTGAGGCTCGAAGAGTTTAAAAGACGTGTCTTAGTTTCCGTATAAATTTCACGGCGAAGCTACAGCTTAGGTTTTCTAACTGTGCTTTATTTCGTGAATGCTGGGATATCTTTACTTCCTCACTACTTCAACTCTGAGAGCTCAAAGAACAAAATACCAGCTCTGGGAACACCTTACAGGCATATTGAGTTAAATAGCTTAGAGTTCTACAAGTAAACTATAGCCATAACTGATGGGTAGCATCCCAGGCGTAGAAAATGGTCATTGAGGGCAGTGGGGCTATGGATGGGGATTCAGCCAGATGAGAGTGTGAGTGGCAGACATGTTGCAGCACATCTTACTCATGCACAGAGCAGTCAGCTCCCAGACACACATCTTCTGGACTGTTCCTTGGTGCCATTCCTGGACAATCAAATGTTTTCCTTCATATGTAGGCAAACGGGACACTGTGCAGTGTTTTGCCTGTGGTGGATGTTTAGGAAATTGGGAAGAAGGGGACGATCCTTGGAAGGAACATGCCAAATGGTTCCCCAAGTAAGTCGATAACTCTTTCTCTCTCTTTTTTTGTTTTTTTAAGAGAAAACAAAACTAAAGACAAGAGTCACCTACCTGGAATAGCACCTTCAGTTTTGATTTTTTTTTCCTACCCAAAACCAGAACATTCCAGAATTAAGCATTTATTCAAACAAGAAAAAGCTGAATACATTGTGAAAATTTTTGAATTATATAATTTTAAAATAATTTAAGTGTTGTCTTATTAACTCAAATACTAGGACATGTTTTGCCAAGTAGAAGTTTCAGGATCTGCCTTAATAAATAAGAATAATTTGCATAGGGAGGATGTAAAATGGTGTATAAAAGAAGCTGGAAAGTAAAACAATGTTTAAGATGTTATTACAAGTGGTTTTATGTACTGTTGATTATATACCAAATGAAAATGTTTTATTTCAGAAACTGTTTTGATCATCGCGATGATCTTTAGTTTCCTGCTTAAAAAATGAAGTGTATTTTAATTATTTTTAATGCTATATTTACTAGTGTTTTACATAACTTTATACCTTTCAAATACAGATTCATTTCCTTAACAATTTTTTAAACATCCATTATGGAGAATTTCATACAAAGATAGAATAGTATAATAAACACTTATCAACACATGGCCAAATCATATCCATCTCTCACCCACCTTTTCCCAGGAAATAATAATAATAACCAGATTATATTAAAGTCAATTCCAGACATCATATAATGTCATTTGGTGATATTTTAGTATATAACTCTAAAATGTAAGAATATCTTTAAGAAACATAACCACGATATCATTCTCTCTCCTGAAAAGGATTAACAGTAATTCCTCAACACATATTATCAAATATCTGAGTCAATGTTCAAATGTCCACATCCTCCCACCTCCCTTTCAAATGGTTAATTTGAATCAGTATCCAAAATCCGTATATTACATTTAGCTGATATGTCTCAAGATTTTTAATTTATAGCTTTCCTCCTTTCCCATCTTTTTCTCGTCATTTATTCATTAAAGAAGCCCTGTAATCTGTATAATTCCCTATACTCTAGCTTTGGCTGAATGTGTTTCTATTGTGATAACATGTTTCTCTACTTACTTTATTTCCTCTAACCTAATACTTAGATCTAGTAGTGTGATCAGGTTCATACTCTTAACAAATATTTGTCATACACTTACTACACTTACTACATGCAAAGAAGCTGTTGGTTGAATCATAGGTCAACCACAAAGCAATTGGGCAGTTATTTATAAGTTATCTTGCACAGAGACAGCCATGCTCACAATGGAAATGGAAAGATGTCTATGATATGTTAAGTGAAAAAAGAAATATGCAAAATAATGTGCTACTGTAAGCCCTTAAAAAATGTGTAAAACCACTCAACTCACATATGGACTTGTTTGAAAATATATAGAAAAAGTTATGAAAAGATATAAACTCAACAATAGATACATTTGGATTTGGATTTGTCAGGAGATAAGGTGGAAAGGGATTTTCATATTTTATTTTGTTCATTTCTATTTTGTTTAAATTTTTGGGAACAAACATGTATTTTGTAGTAGAAAAGAAAAAGTGAGGGTGGTGGGAGGGAGGAAGGGAACAAAGAAGGAGAGGAGAAAGAGGTAGAGAGATAGAGATGGGGAGGGAGGGAGAGAGAGAAAGCTCTTCCTGACAAGCAGATGAGATAGTTATAGGGATGCATGAAGCCAGATTGTTAAATATTTTGAATGTCACTCTGGCTCCTCGACCAGTCAGAACAGACCAACCAATCATTCTTAGTGTTGACATGTACCTTATGGGTATGTATCAGATCAGTGTCATCTCTGGTCAATATTTATTGCTCTTGGGTACCTGTCTCAGCTATGGCCTCAGTTCAATCTTCACTTATACTTAGGGTCACTATGTGTATAGTGTCATTGGATTATACATTGGACAACTTCCAGTGACACCATTCACATAGACCATCATATGACTAGTACCAACTAAGTGGCACATCCTGTCTGGAGTGGCCGTGGTATACCTTCTTTGACATAGGGCTGAGGGAAAGGTAAGAAGCATAGGAGAGAAGATACCAGTCCAGTCATCAGCCATAGAGAGTGAAGGAGCTAAGGCCTGCTGATACAAAGGGCAGGGCAGAGTGCAGAAGCTCAGGAGATACAGAGCCGCTTCCTTACTTCCAGCCCTTAGACAAGTTACTCTGAGTCTCATGTGTAAAAATGCAGATTATAATATATAGCTTGTAGGGTTGTTGTAAAAATTATAAAGTTATATGGAGCAAATGCCTACTAAAAACTACCATGTATTATGTGAAGATGACTGACTGTTTTGCCTTTCCTCTGTCATTTTGAGCACATGCTCAGCCCATAAATTTCAGAGCTGGAATTAGAACTAAGAATCCCCAAATTTCTTGCTGGTTGCTCCAACTCTAGCTGCTTGGACTTCAATTTTATAGAGTGGCTTTGTTGCATCTTTTATAAAATATGGACAAAATGAGTATTCTCATACTTTTTAAGCTGATTTTATTATAATTTTTAAATAAAATTAAGTACCATGTATTGAGTGCCTCCTCAATTCACATTAAGCATGTGGGCAGGGTACTCCACCCTATCCATTGTGTTCTAGGTGGGTTATGTGCCGATTTAAGGCAATCTCAGGGATAACGTGGGCACGTGCTAAATGGGGACCCTGTGTTAGTATACACAGGCCCAGAGAAAAGCCTAGAGACTGAAATTCTGCCTTCATAAATGGAGGGATATTTGGGACCACCAAGAAAGAGGTTGGCCACTCCATCAGGTAACTAATAGTGTTTATTAAGGGAAACTTACATATGAGGCATGTCAGAGGCAGATGCAAGATGAAATGGATCCCCTTGCATTTTGGCAGGTGCCAGAGAATAGGGTGAAGGGGTGGGGGGCTAGTCACAGATACTAGTATGTGAATGCTACCAGGTACAGAAATTACATGTTTGACCAGGCCAGAACAACAAGCCTGTTTCAGGAATCAGCACATTGCAGGAGGCAAGAGAGGGGTACTGATTTATGTCAGAATGAACATCAATTATCAGGGAGCCTCTGAGGGGAGAGGGTCTGTGGAAAGCAACTTCCATTCTGACCCGGGTCCAGCTTGCAGGATAGACAGTGGTCATATCATAAAACAATGTCTCCTCCACATCCTGGCTGCTTATAAAATGGTAATTCTGGAGAAATATATGAACCATCTAATGGAGTTCATTTTCTCATGTGATTACAAGAGAACAATGACAAGATTGGTCACATCCCTGGTAGTGGCAGAACTGGGCCTAACATTATGGCCTCTTGATTCCCAGCCCACTTGTTACTACAATACTACTAGAAAGATAAATTTGAATTAGAAGAACTTTTTCAAATTAATTTAAAAATTGCTTCTCTTTTGTGGAAAGGAATGAGTTTTTTAAATGGTATTCAATAAGTTCTTTTTTAAGAATTCAAAATTTGTTAACTTCCGTTGTTTAAGGAGTGGTGACATACTTTGTTTAGTAGATGAAATATGTTATTTATATAATTACCCTTAGTGCCAGTAACTTTCATATGAGAACAGGAACTAGATTCAGTCACCATAGTTTAATTTAACAAACAAAAAACTCCAGCCTATATAATACTATAAATCAGTCTCTTTGATTGTATTATTGTTTCAAGAGAAAGGAATAATCTGAAGATTTAATTTTAAATTATTTATGTTGTCACTAATAGAAGTAAATAATTATATAAGAATAATGATGATCCTCATAAATGAGTTTTGGGATAAATCTTTTAACAGTTTTATTTGAAGTTTAATAAAATTCACCAATTTTAAGTGTACAATTCAGTAAGTTTTAGCAAATGTTCATTGTGTAAACAATAATAGAGATATAAGACATCTCTATCACAGTATCGAGGTTAATTTTAATTATGTTTATTAATTATAGATGTGAATTTCTTCAAAGTAAGAAATCCTCAGAGGAAATTGCCCAGTATATTCAGAGCTACAAGGGATTTGTTGGTGTGACGGTAAGTTACGACAGCATTTTTTTCCTCGTTATCTTTTGATTACCTAATAATATCTGAATCAGAAAAAGGATAGGCAATCTTTTTGTTTTTCATGGTCTCTACTCTTATTCCCTTCTTTCTTTCCCTTACCTCACATCTGACAGAATGGAGAAAATAATGTTCTCTTGCTAAACTGGAGCCCTTAAAATTCCTTTTTCCAGGGCTGGCTTTCAATTGGTCTGTTTGCCTTCCTGAAAGTCTTCACCTCTTTGACTGAGGCCATCTTCCCTAGCTTCCCTTGGCTGCCCCCATCTGAATGCTGTGTAAGATATTGGGACCACAGCATCATCATTCACAGTGGGCCTCAGAGTTGCTGCCTCCTAGCTGGTTACTTTATCCCCTATTAGTAATGATTCCCTAGTGGCCCGTAATGGAAAACTCAAACTGCTTAAGCAAAGACGGGAATTTATTGGCTAACATTCAGAAGATAAAAACCTTAAAGAGAGAACATGGTCTCAAAGTAGGGGAGAAGTGTTTCCTCAGAAAGAAACCCAGATGCAATTATCAGAGAAGGATCGGTTGCTCAATGCCTAACATCCTTCTGAGTCCTTCCTGAATCTCATACCTTCTCATTAGTCAAAGTACATCTGTGATAGCTACATGTAAATCTAATTTGGAGCTGGAGTTCTGGAAACAGTGACCCCAGAAAGCTTCCTGTTAGGTACAAAGAAACAGGTTTTTGTTTTTTTGTTTGTTTTTGTTTTTGTTTTTGTTTTGCTCTGGATAAAAAATTCCAACATTAATAGAAATAAAAATTAAAGGAATAATCTCCAACAGTTCTGCCACTCAATCCAATGAAACTCTTCAATGTCTGGGGCTTTCAATTTTTATTCATAGATAGGTATATACTCTAAGTCAAACAAAGTTGATAACTTGAATTTTAATTTTCTTCAGGGAGAACATTTTGTGAATTCCTGGATAAAGACAGATTTACCTATGGTATCAGGTAAAGACTCAGACATATTCCAAAGGCTTTGCTGGTTTATTTCTTTTGCTTTTCTTTGGTCTTCACCCATTTTTAAAAATCCCTTCCATTTTTTTCCTCATTTTCATGGTGCCATAGTTCTGTTTGTTCGTTTATTTTTTAAATCATCTTCGTAAGATTTCTGGTCTTCTAGAGTGACTTAGTTTTTTAGCATAAACGAGCATAGGGAAATATAGCAGGGTTGGGTCCTTGACTGACATTTCCCCTAAAGCAATTAAAATTTCTGGATAAAATAGTTTTGAAAACATTCTTAAATAGATCAGTATCTGTTAAGAAATTAAGTGTGAGGTAATAGAAAAAAAAACATATGATCTCTGCCCCTAGTTCCTGGCACAGAGCTCCTAAAATCTTTGTAGTTTTTAAAGTGATAAGAGCAGTAGGAGCATCTTTTATTCTAATATTTAGTTTTTGACCCCATCCCTAATGCAGGGCCCTTAAAACCTTTGTAAATTCCTAAGTGATAAGAGCATCTTTTGTTCTAAGGAAGAAACTCTGGGTGGGCTCCTGGATTGGGGCTGGTCACTAGAAAGACTAAGCCATGATTAGAAGCTTGGAATTTTCAGTCATGGCCCCCAAACTCCAGAGAGGAGAGACGGGCTGGAAATGGAGTTAATGATCAATTACACCTACATGATGAAGCCTCCATAAAAATCCCAGTAGTACAAGGTTCAGGGAGCTTCTAGGTAAATGAAAACATCCACATTGGGAGGATGACATACCCCGATTCCATGGGGACGGAAGCTCCTGCTCTTTGGACCCTCCCACGTCTCACCCTATGTGTCTCTTCATTTCGCCATTCATCTGTATCCTTTAAAAAACTAGCGAATACAAGTATTTCTCTGAGTCCTGTGAGCTACTCCAGTGAATGGGCTGGGTACACTCTTGCAGGACTGAGCCCTTAACCTGTAGGATCTGAGGCCATCTCCAGGTAGAGAGTGTCAGGATGAGTTAAATTGTAGAACACCTAGCTGATGTCAGAATTGCTTGGTGGGGGGAAAGCCCCACACATCTGCTGTCAGAAGTGTGTGAGGGTCGTAGTAGTGTGAGTAAAGGAGATACACAGGAGGAAAAGACCGAGGTTTGTCTAATACATTAAATATATGTAAATTAAAAATGAAGTGATGGCAAGAATCCTGATGTTAAGTGGAACACTGAAGAAAGCTTTCGGCTTTAGAAAATTTACACAACCAAGTTAACATAAGTTTAATTTTCAAGTCCTTATAGGGTACAGATGACAGGAATCAAATCCCAGGGCCCATCCGAGGTGGGAGGTCTAATGGGGACTACTGCTTGAGTGGACACCTCAAAGGGCAAGAAATAAATCTGCTCTTAAGGAAGCTGCAAGGAAAATTTGGCTCTTTCGAATCTTGACACCAACTTAGGGAGAAATGGAGTCTCCTCTAGCTTTTTTTTTTGGTTTTATTCTGATGGTGAAGAGATAATTTTTAAAGGTTTATTATAGAAAAATTTTGAACACATAAATAAGACAATAGTATATAACCACCATATATCTCCCATTCTGCTTCAATAATTTAATACAAGGTCAATCTTGCCTCATCTAAATCTCTTTTTTCCTTTTAACCCCTCCTCCAATTATACTGAAGCAAACTCCAAACATCACATTCTATCTATAAATGTGAAGAGATAACCTGAACACTGATATTTGTAATATCAGAACTTGCTGGTCTTACCGTCTTTTATTCAAGTTTATTGCAATGAGAGCATCTTTGCTAATGAAGAACTGGCACTGGGCTTTTAAGAACTGGCCCCAGGCATCCCCTGTGGGAGTTGTAGTTCTGGCCAAAAGAGGCCTTTTTATATAGGTGAGCCAGTAGTTTGTGCAAGCTCTTGCCTTGCTGCTCATTTAAACCCCATATCCTTTATGATCCTGGGCTTGGGTTTATCTAGTCTCAACAATATCCACTCTTTTAATCTTTCCTAAAGTATCCCTTTCCCTTGCTGTATCAGAAACTCTCTCCCAATTTTCCACATCTCCCTTAGGTAGAAAAGCTCCTAACAAGTACAGGTATCCTCCGCTTTCCAAAGTCGCTTTTCGCCACTTTGTTTTTATGAGAGACATACATTAGTACAAGCATACTTCGGAGATATTGCAGGTTCGGTTCCAGACCACCACAATAAAGTGATTACCGCAATAAGTGAGCTATAATCCTTTTGCAGATGGGGAGGGTCTTGCCTTCAATACATAAAAAAAAAGTTTAAAAATGCAACATGTGTGAAACTCGTTAAAGTAAAGCTCAATAACACAAGGTATGCCTCTGTTTTTGCTAACCAAATCTGAAGAGGATTTTCGCTTTTGCCAAAAAAGACGAAAAGCAAAAATAGTGTACAGCATTTGTTTTGAGGTGAACCATTACAGAGGCAGCACGCACCGGAGCAGTGAGAGTGGCGCCACCAAGCCCCTTCCCTGGGAACTACACTCCGCATCTCAGCATCAAGCCACCATAGCTTTGAACTGTCTGTGAGCATCTGTGCTTTAGCTCAGTTTGTGTATTTGTTAGCAAGATGTGTCCTGAGGCAGTGGTCCCCAACCTTTTCGGCACCAGGAACCCATGCTCCTATGAGAATCTAATGCCTGATGATCTGAGGTGGAGCTGAAGTGGTGATGCTTGCGCTAGGGAGTGGCTGCAAATACAGATGAAGCTTCACTAGCTCACCCACTGCTCACCTCCTGCTGTGCAGTCCAGTTCCTAACTGGCAGTACTGGTCCATAGCCCAGGGATTGGGGACCCTTGTCCTAAGGTAATTGCTTCTTCACTTTCTTCCATTTCAGCTTACGAAAGGTTTCATAGGAATGCTCTACTTTTGGATGGGGGCGCGGGAAACTGTATTCCGTTTGGGATAATTGTAATGTCTTACTTTCTATACATTACTCTATTCCCCACCACCACCCAATCCCATCCCTGCCCCTGAAAACTGTCACATGACCCTTTTGCTTATATCTCTTTAACCAAAACTTAGTAGTCAGATGGCCATACCTAGTTATAAGAGAAGCTGGGACATTTAATTTTCTTCCTGGCTGCAGTATACCCAGCTAAAAATTGGGGTTTGATATTATAGAAGAATGAAAGATACTAGGAATATGGATAAGCAGTCTTTGACATACACTATTAAGAAGAGAAAATCAGGAAATACTTTTTAAAATGATTTCTAAGCATGTAGAATCTTCCATCAGTTCATAGTATTCTCTTTAGCTGCTGGTCATCAGGAAATTCTACTCTTAAACCCACAAAGAATAGGCTGGTTCCTTTCAGGTCTCTGCCTGAGGTACAGTAAGGTGATCAGAAAGGATATTGTGCCCTTCCTTGGTAACTTTATTGACCTTCAGACCAAACACACAGTGAGGGCCCATGAAGATCCTTTACTCAAAGTCAAGTAGATATCACAGAGCAGTACAATGTAGGGGAATGTAGGGGTCACTTTAACAGAAACATACTAATGGTACAAAAAAATCTTTGTGCCTCACAATCTTAAGCATGTGGAAAGGCAGTGTCCCACTCTTTCTCCCCACTCTCTGTTCTGTCTTCCTCTTGCCATCCTCCCTCAAAGACCCGCTGTCCAGTGTCCTCACACTATTCCTTTTCGAACCTCCACTTTTCCCCACAAGTCCTAGTCATCTGACCCTTTTACCGTCTTGCAAGCTCTAGGACCGAATTTTTGTCCAGACACAAAGGGGATGCCCTCGCTTTGCCATGCCTACAGGGCTCCAAGAGTGGAAAGAAGATGAGGGACGCTCCATTTCTAGTTTAATCCTTTGGTAGATCCAAATGCTAATTTCCTTCCACAGAAATAGTCTCATAAGGAGACTTGATCCTACTTCCGGTGGAATAAACCTGGTGCTAATGTAGTAGAGACATTTGATTCTTCATGAACTTACCTAAGGGCTGCTGTTCATATTTTTTTCCTGAGCTCCAAATATATTCTTTCTGATTTATTCCTCAAATACTTATTGAGTGCCTAATAAGTGCTAGTTGTTCTTCTAGGTCCATGAGATTCACCAGTGAGCAAAACAGACAAAAATCTCTTCCTTCATGGAGCTTTAATTCTACACTCGGATTTGCAAATCTCTTGCTCCGTAGAAGGATGGGTCAGGGAAGTGTTCATCAAAGTGCATGATACATAGGAGCACTCATATGTATGTGACTCATAGCATTGGTTTCGTATGGAATACTGCCTCGCTGGTGACCCAAATTGTGACTTTTTCACAAAATCTGATTGGAAATGCAAGTAGGGTTTTGCCAAAGACCTAGTGGTTAACTGTGTCACTTGATGAATACATGCCAGTGGTCCTGATCGAATTTCCTTCTAGGTATAAAGGACATCGTCCAGCGTTTTTCCTGTGGAGAATGTTTGGAAAAGTGTGAGGAAGGTGGTGACCCATTAGAAGATCACACCAAATATTTTCCTAAGTGAGTAGTAGAATGAATGTTTAGTGTCTGTGAATTTGGATGTACTTTAACAATTTGTTCCTCGTTTTCTCATTTTCTTCCTCATTTTGTTTTCTGGTTAAATCTTTGCCCACCCCTCTGATTCATACCAGAGCCTTTATCTCTTTTTTCTCTGTACTCTCATGACACACTTGCCATTTGGCCTTCCTCTCATTATAGTTATAGCATAGTTTTGATTAGAACAATATTGTTATATGTTTACTTATGACTCCATAAATGCTATGCAAAGCTGAATCTGTGGTAAATTAATGTTTTCCCTCCCTGTACAAGTTTCAATTTTTGTAGAAAGTAATAATTGTCTTGTTCATTAATGTTTGCTTAGTATTTTTTTAAAATAAAATTCATACATGAACCATTTTAAAGTGTGTAATCCGGTGGCATTCACAGTGTTGTGCGAACACCCCTTCTATCTAATTCCGAACATCTTCATTACCCCAAAAGAAAACTCTGTACCATTAAGTGATCACTTCCTATCTCTATGCCCCACCGCATTCTAGCTCCTTAAAGCTACCAATCTGCTTTCTGTCTCTATAGATTTACCTGTTCTGGACGTTTTATATAAATCGAAGCATACGATATGATTTTTTGTATCTGGCTTCTTTCACTTAGCATAATGTTTTGAGATTCATCCATGTTGTAGCATGTATCAGTACTTCATTCTTTTTTTATGGCTGAGTAATATATATTTCAATTTATATGTATTTAAGTTTTTATTTAATTTTAT